>NC_136858.1:35773701-36038701 GCF_951799975.1 Gobius niger
TTTTTCTTTCTTTCTTTCTTTCTTTCTTTTCTTTCTTTCTTTCTTCTTTTTCTTTCTTCTTTCTCTTTCTTTTTTCTTTCTTCTTTCTCTTTCTTTTTCTTTCTTTCTTTTTCTTTCTTTCTTTTCTTTCTTTTTCTTTCTTTCTTTCTTTCTTTTTCTTCTTTCTTTCTTTTTCTTTCTTTTTCTTTCTTTCTTTCTTTCTTTTTCTTTCTTTTTTTCTTTCTTTTCTTTCTTTTCTTTCTTTCTTTCTTTCTTTTTCTTTCTTTCTTCTTTCTTTCTTTCTTTCTTTCTTTCTTTCTTTCTTTCTTTCTTTCTTTCTTTCTTTCTTCTTTCTTCAACTAAACCAGAACTCATAAGAATCAGAATCAGCATAGTATTGCGATCCAAATCCGATCCGATATTTTGTCCCAGCCCTTGTAACTAGTAATATAGAGTATATTGCAGTTTTAAGGTATCTTGCCCAACACTGCTTGTCTATAGGCCACAGGGGCCTAGAGGTGAGCGCGGTGCGGGGCAGGTTACAGCGTACGAGCAGAACCACAGACAACAGGGGGCCGAGCTAGTTTTCCATTAGAAAGCATATCATTCTGAGATATGTTCTTACCTAGGCTTAGACGAGTTGATACGTACCTGTCTGGTCTTTGTGCCTATGGAAGAGCTAGGTCGCTTCTAACTTCAACCCCATTTGGAGCCATAGGAATACACTGGGAGAGGCCAAATGCTGACAACATCTTTGGTTGTTTTTTTAAGTCTAAATAAACCTCTACTAAATGAATCCAGTTGAATGTTTCAGCTGTGGCCCTCTGCGCAGTAAACACTTCCAAACTCAGCCCCCAGTGGAAAGAGTTTGGACAAGTCTAACTCCTTCTCTCATGTTTTTTTGCAGAAAATACCGACTAAACCTTCGTCCCGAGAGTTTGAGCGTAAGATATCGAGCCGTCGTTTGACTCTTTTGACTTAATTCTTGAATGTAACGTATCCTTTGTTTGATCACTCAGACCGGACTCTGCCTGCGCCGCAGAGTGAATCTCCTCCAGCCCCGTCAAAAGTCTTCTCTTTGGATCTGAAACGACCAAAGTAAAATAACCTGGAGGATTAATGATGAAAAAAACAACGGCAAAGTTTAACGATGTTTTGTTCATTTGCAGGCTGCCTATTCCGAATTTCATCTCTCACAGTAAGGCTCCCAAAATACTTCATAATGACTTTGCAAATCCAACCTGTTGATGCCACGTCGATGTTTTTCCAGAACATGCGGAAAAACAAGACCATCAGGACTTTTCAGAAAATAACTGTGAAGATCAAGATGAGGTAACTGTAATGTAATATTAGCGTAATGTGGTTGGGGACCCCTTCTTTGTACGATTCAGAAAACTATTGATCCCAAAGGGCAATTCATTTGGAGTAAACCCAGGGCCGACTTAACCTACCCATAGGCCCCTGGGCTTACCATGAAATATAGCCCCCCCCCCCCCAGTCCCACCCACTCACTCTAACCCGAGATGGCTCCAGCTGACTCGTTAACCTCTTAACTCCCGCCTGAACCGAGAGGATCTTTCTCCTCACGTCATCAGATTTTTTTTTCCAGCATTTTTTTGTTGGGTGTTCAACTCATTTTTGTAACTTTTTTGTCATTTTTTGTCACATTTCTGTCATTTTTTCATCATTTTTTTTGTCAGATTTTTTAAAAAAAATTGTCAAATTTTTAGCAATTTTTTGTAATTTTTTTGGCCACATTTTTGTAATTTTTTTGTCAAATTTTTATCATATTTTTGTCATTTTTTCGTCATTTTTTTTGTCAAATTTTTGTCATTTTTTCGTCAAAAGTTTATCACATTTTTGTCATTTTTTTGTTATTTTTGTCAGATTTTTTTTTTTTTTTTTTAATTTTTATCAGATTTTTGTCATTTTTTTGCCACATTTTTGTCATTTTTTGGACAAATTTTTATCAGATTTCTGTCACATTTCTGTCATTTTTTTTGTCATTTTTTGTCACATTTTGTCAAATTTTTGTCACATTTTGTCAAATTTTTGTCCTTTTTTTTGTCCTTTTTTTTGTTATTTTTGTCACATTTTTGTCATTTTTTTGTCACATTTTGTCACATTTTTGTCATTTTTTGTCAATTTCTTGTGACATTTTTGCCACTTTTTCATCAATTTTTCATCATTTTTTTGTCAATGTTTTCTCACTTTTTTGTCCCATTTCCATCATTGTTTTCGTCTCAGCTTTTTTCCAGAAGCTTTTGGATTGGGGTAAAGCCAAACTGGAGACAATGTGCTCAGTTCAGGTGGGAGTTAAGGAGTTAATGTAAGCGATCCGAGCTGTTTTCAGGCTCAGGTTTTTCCAATCGGAAAACTACGAAGCCCCTAAAGTTCCCTACTTTTACTTTAAGTACATTTTATTGTGAATAGTTTGTACTTTTGTAAAAACTTTTTGTATCTATACTTTCTACTCCACTACATTTTTAATTGGGTTAAAAGTATTTTATTTTCAAAGTGACCTCTCTACAATGAACTGTGTGAACTCCCATGTTAGGCCATGTTGTAGTGCTGCACATTGCTAGTTCGGTGTTCAAAATGGCCGCCGGAACTATGCGCAATGTCATTGGAAGCTCCTGTATATCCACCTCTGCTTGTAAGCTGTACTTGTCCTTTGCTCATTGTGTTTCAGGAGGCGGAGATGCTCTGCTACCCGTGGTTTGCAGATTCCTGCGACCGCAAGACGGCTGACGACGCACTGGTCCAATCAAACCAAGTAAAACCACATCGTCCACATCAAACTCATCAAGTAAACGTGACACTAAATACATTCTAAAAGTGCACTCTTGTTGGTTGCAGGACGGGGCGTTTTTGGTGAGAAAGAGCTCGGGTCACGACGCGCTGCAGCCGTTCACTTTAGTGGTGTTTTATAACGGCAGAGTCTACAACATCCCGATCCGCCACTTACCCTGCAGTCAGCAGTACGCCCTGGGACGGGAGAAGAGGGGGGAGGAGGTCAGTGTCCGGATAAATTTAGACAAACTCAATACTGAAGCTGCGGGTGCTATTTTGAGCCTGCGTTAACCTCTGAACTCCCGCCTGAACCGAGAGGATCTTTTTCCTCACGTCATCAGATTTTTTTTGTTGGTGTTCAACTCATTTTTGTAGCTTTTTTGTAATTTTTTGTTAAATGTTTGTACATTTTTTTGTCAAATTTTAATCACATTTTGGTAAATTTTTTGTCCCATTTTTTTACATTTTTTCGGCAATTTTTTACCAAATTTTGGTCATTTTTTGGGACACATTTTTGTAATTTTTTGTCAAATTTTTATCCCATTTTTGTCATTTTTTTCATCAATTTGTTGTCATTTTCTTGTGACATTTTTGTGACATTTTTGCCACTTTTTCCATCAGTTTTTCGTCACTTTTTTGTCAATGTTTTCTCACTTTTTTGTAATTTTTTGTCAAATTTTGTCACATTTATGTCACATTTTTTACATTTTTTCTGCATTTTTTTTAATCAAATTTTGGTCATTTTTTGTCACATTTTTGTATTTTTTTTGTCAAATTTTTATCACATTGTTGTCATTTTTTCATCCATTTTTTTGTCACATTTTTGTCTTTTTTTGGTCAAATTTTTGTAACTTTTTTGTCACATTTTTATCACATTTTTGTAAATTTTCTGTCACATTTTTTCGGCATTTTTTAATCAAATTTTGGTCATTTTTTTGTCACATGTTTGTAATTTTTTTGGTCAAATTTTTATCCCATTTTTGTCATTTTTTCGTCAATTTTTTGTCAATTTCTTGTGAGATTTTTGTGACATTTTTGCCACTTTTTCATAAATTTTTCGTCACTTTTTTGTCAATGTTTTCTCACTTTTTTGTCACATTTTTGTCTTTTTTTGTCTTTTTTTTGTAATTTTTCGTTAAATTTTTGTAATTTTTTTGTCAAACTTTTATCACATTTTTTGTAATTTTTTTGTCACATTTTGTCACATTTTTGTAATTTTTTCGGCAATTTTTTAATTACATTTTTGGTCATTTTTTGTCACATTTTTGTAATTTTTTTGTCACATTTTTATCCCATTTTTGTCATTTTTTCATCAATTTGTTGTCATTTTCTTGTGACATTTTTGTGACATTTTTGCCACTTTTTCCATCAGTTTTTCTTCACTTTTTTGTCAATGTTTTCTCACTTTTTTGTAATTTTTTGTCACATTTATGTCACATTTTTTCAATTTTTTCTGCATTTTTTTTTATCAAATTTTGGTCATTTTTTGTCACATTTTTGTATTTTTTTTTTTAATTTTTTATCACATTGTTGTCATTTTTCATCAATTTTTTTGTCACATTTTTGTATTTTTTTTGGTCATTTTTTTGTAATTTTTTGTTACATTTTTGTAACTTTTTCGGAAATTTTTTATCAAATTTTGGTCATTCTTTTGTCACATGTTTGTAATTTTTTTTGTCACATTTTTATCCCATTTTTGTCATTTTTTCGTCAATTTTTTGTCAATTTCTTGAGACATTTTTGCCACTTTTTCCATCAATTTTTCGTCACATTTTTGTCAATGTTTTCTCACTTTTTTGTCTTTTTTTTTTGTAATTTTTTGGTAATTTTTTGTCAAATTCTTATCACATTTTTGTCTTTTTTTCGTCAATTTTTTGTCAATTTCTTGTGACATTTTTGTGACATTTTTGCCACTTTTTCATAAATTTTTCGTCACTTTTTTGTCACATTTTTGTCTTTTTTTGTATTTTTTTTGTAATTTTTTGTTAAATTTTTGTAATTTTTTTGTCAAACTTTTATCACATTTTTTGTAATTTTTTTGTCACATTTTGTCACATTTTTGTAATTTTTTTCGGCAATTTTTTAATTAAATTTTGGTCATTTTTTGTCACATTTTTTGTAATTTTTTGGTCAAATTTTTATCACATTTTTGTCATATTTTTGTGATTTTTTTGTAATTTTTTGTCACATATTGGTCATTTTTTCGTCCATTCTTTGTCAATTTCTTGTGACATTTTTGCCACTTTTTCATCAATTTTTCGTCACTTTTTTGTCAATGTTTTCTCACTTTTTTTGTCACATTTTTGTCTTTTTTTGTCTTTTTTTTGTAATTTTTTGTTAAATTTTTGTAATTTTTTTGTCAAACTTTTATCACATTTTTTGTAATTTTTTTGTCCCATTTTGTCACATTTTTGTCAATTTTTTCGGCAATTTTTTTAATTAAATTTTGGTCATTTTTTGTTACATTTTTTGTAATTTTTTAGTCAAATTTTTATCACATTTTTGTCACATTTTTGTCATATTTTTGTATTTTTTTTGTAATTTTTTTGTCACATATTGGTCATTTTTTCGTCAAATTTTTTGTCAATTTCTTGTGACATTTTTGTGACATTTTTGCCTCTTTTTCATCCATTTTTCGTCACTTTTTGTCACATTTCCATCATCGTTTTCATCTCAGTTTTGTCGCTATTTTCACACCTTTTTTCCAGAAGCTTTTGGACTGGGGTACAGCCAAACTGGAGAAAATGTGCTCGGTTCAGGTGGCAGTTAAGCGGTTAAATCACGCTGCCATTTTAGCACAGCGTCTTTGGATTCGTATACGATATATATATACGATACCCATGGATGTTCACGTTCACTTCTTTTGCAGTATTTCAACAGTGTCCCTCACATCGTCGAGCACCATCAGAGGACTCCGCTGGTGTTGATCGACGGCCAGAGCAACGCCAAAGACGCCACCAGACTCTGTCACCCCGTCAAACCGTAGACGCCGGTGGAACGCCGTCAGAAATGTGCTTTTAGAGTGGCCGGAGGATCATGAGCCAAGTTTATCTCAACCAAAAAGGATTGTTTACTCTTATAAATGAACAGAGAATGGACCGTTATGTGTTTGAGTAGAGACGTGAACATAGAAGGCTGTTAGATTGTGTAAAAAAACGCATTTAGTTTGAGAGGACAAGTCAACATGTGCAACAGAAACAACGTTGTGACTGGATTGTCCAAATGTGCTTCAAAGGTTGTATCGGGTGCTCTTGGGAAAAGTGCTCAAAATAGGGGAAAAAAGGAAAACAAACCAGGGATCATCCATCCATTTTATAGACCCCGATTTTGCAACTCGGCAAAGCAGGCGCTCAAAATGACAAGAATTTCTTGGTTGTGCCTTGGTTTGTCGTCTTTTCTTCCATTTACATCTTAGATTTGACACAGAAGAACTTATGTTACTGAGCAACACCATGTTAATGTGATGTATAGTTGTTGTTTGGGACGTGCGAGTTTCCAGTCAGCGGCTGGAATCATCGATCACATACCAATGGGCTCACAGTGCTACATGATGCTACAAGATGCTACATGATGCTACATGATGCTACATGATGCTACAAGATGCTACAAGATGCTACATGATGCTACATGATGCTACATGATGCTACATGATGCTACATGATGCTACATGATGTAATAATGTTTAGCTGCAGACCCGGAGCCGAGACAAATCTACCGTGAAAAGCGAATCCACTGTGATAGTGCGCCCTCTGCTGGCAAAGACAGATATACGACGGTGTTTACTTCATGTTTTACAGTTGTATCGTTGGGATAATTTTGTGTAATTTGGAATGTGTTGACATGTAACTTAGTTTAGGCTACATGTACTATTATTTGGGTTATTTTATGAAATTAAAACTGTGTGTTTTTCTCCTTTCATTGTATTTTGTAGGACAGAGCCTTCATTTGTTCATTTGTTCAATAAGGGACAGAGACAATATTTTGGAACAAAATCACATTTTCATTGTGGTAACGGCCATTGCTGTAATCAGTAAAGAAAGGAGAGAAATCGGGTTAAAAAATAACATTTGTACCGTCAGGGTTTTCCCTGTTTCCTAAATTCAGCAGCATCTTTCTGTCAACTTCACTAAAACAAAAGATCAACACCGACCTCAATAATGTGTAAAAATCAAATGATGTAATTCTGGGCTAATAATGACAATAATAAAAATACTACGGTCAAAACTAGTCTGGAATGACACATACATGCAACAATGTGCCATTAATAATGGTGCCATAACTTTTTATTTTATTTTATTTGTCCTTTATTTATCCAGGATAAAACTCGTGTGTCCAGGCCAAGATTCTTTCAAATTAAAATATGCAATAATTTGCCACAAAAAGTAAAAAGTACCCATAATACATAATTATGACTAAATTGTAGCCTATATTTACTTTAAAGCCTGTAATTACATTTTTTGTCATGTAATTGGGAATATTTATTGTTTTTACTCATTTACAACTAGCATAAACGCTATCTTAAGCAGAAAATACATGTGTCATCTTATCTTTATCAAAAAAATTGGTTCATAAGATCAAATCAATCTTCCCAAGACCTAATACCGTCGTGTATCCGTCTTTACCAGCAGAGGGCGCACGGTGGATTTGCTTCACGGTGTTTCTGTCTCGGCTCCGGGTCTGCAGCTTCCCCTACTCACAAGATGCTTCATGATCAAGGCCGGATTCATGCAGGGGCTTACAGGGTTAAGCTCAGGGGCCCAGCAGACTGAAGGGCCCCTGAGCATAAGGAGAAAAGGACAGCGTTTCCTCCCCTCCTCTCTTTGCAGACTCCCTCACATGTATGCCCCCCCCCCCCCCCCCCCCTTTTAAATGTGTCCCCCCCAGTCTGGCAGAAGCAAAGGTTCCTCCGCGAGGGCCACAGAGCTCAAATTAGGATCATTATGTTAATTTTTTAAGTTTCTCCTGCAAGTTCAATAAAAAAAACATGAATTCATCCTTTCATTGTAGAGTGAGAGAAATCAGACGGACATACACTAGATGTGGGGCCCTGGAAAGTTTTTTGCCCCGGGGCCCATTTGACTTAAATCCAGCCCTGTTCATGATGCTACAAGATGCTAAGGCCACGTTCCGCTTGATTTCAGAGGTTGGCATTTCCAAGCTCTGACTTGGAAATTTCAACTGGAGCAAACTAACCCTATTATTCCAACTCGGAAACTCGGGACAGAATCACGAAACAAGACAAGGAGTGTTTAAAGATGGTTGCCCTGACGTGACATGTAAGAAATGTGAAGCTTCAATAAACCACGTATTTGACACGTACACACTCATTAAAGGAACAGGCCACCGTTTTTCCATACTGAGATATGTTCTTACCTTAGCTTTGACGAGTTCTTTAGGACCTGTCTGATCTTCACCCGTGCCTCAAGACAGAGCGAATCAAAACAAGACTTAAAAATGCATATAACTGAAAGTATTTTATCTACACTCTTGCCTCTTACTGTAATTGATTAATTCTATGTTGATGTTTTATTGATTGTATTTGTTTTATGCAACTGTGAAGCACTTTGAATTGCCTTGTGTATGAATTGTGCTCTACAAATAAACTTGCCTTGCCTTGCCTTGCCTTCAGTCACGTAAACACAGCGCAGACGGCGTTAGCATTTAGCCTCTCCCTCTCTCCTCTATAGCTCCAAAACAGGTCAGGATAGAAGCTACCGAGCTCTTCCACGTTCTCCCTATTTAAATATGGTTACGTGAAGTGTTCCACTACAAATAATTATATAATTACACAAAATTAAACAATGTGGATTTTCTAAGCGGATAAAAGGGGGGACTATATTGTATGTAAGGGATAATGTATAGGAGGGCAAAACCTGTCGGTGCTTATTTTCCCGATAATGACCAGCGTTCTATACATTTTCCCGCTTATTATACGTCCATTTGCAAACTGAACACACACAACATAAACTTCGTACACTTTTATGAAGGTCAGAAGGTTTATTTAATGACTTCCGCGACAAATAGTTCCCAAAAGTTTGTGCGTTGCTCAGCAACGTTTTGCTAGGCTAGAAGCAGCAAGGCTAGTAGACAGCCTAGCTACTTAGCTGAAGGCTCAGTTGAAGGAATGGTGGTGAATCTCTGGGTAAGTTGAAAGTCACACTCACGCTAACTTCACGAGCGATTCCCCGACTTCTCTGGCAGTGACGGGACAGATAGTGTCGCTACTACGTACGCGCGGAGTGATATGAAAGCACCAACTCCGTTGCCATTGGCAGCGTCATTATTTTTTTCAGAGGTCCTTTATCAGAAAATAATGACCGGTAGAACGTTGGGAAATCCCATTCAAATCAACGGAGCTTTTGTGTAATTGGCTTGTTGCACGGTGTGGCTATGCTAGTTCCTCTGACCTGGACTTGTGAGCGCCAGTACTTCCTGTCTGTATTCTTTTCCTGGAATAATAATCCTATTTTCTAAAGATTGCGTTGTGGGCGGTGAGTTCCCAGTAGATGATCATTTACTGTGTGTTCAAATCATGATGTAGGAGTTCAGATCGGAGACGCCTGTGATCATAAAGGATTGATAGTTTGTCTTGAAGCTAAAGTCTAACATGCTATAAAAAAAAAAGTTAATAAAAGCACTATTTCCAATTGGCTTGTTGCACGGTGTGGCTATGCTAGTTCCTCTGACCTGAAGGTGTGAGCGCCTGGACTTCCTGTCTGTTTTCTTTTCCTGGAATAAAAATCATATTTTCTAAAGATTATGTTGTGCGCGGTGAGTTCCCGGTAGATGATCATTTACTGTGTTCAAATCATGATGTAGCGAGTTCAGAGGAGACGCCTGTGATCATAAAGGATTGATAGTTTGTCTTGAAGCTAAAGGCTAACATGCTATAAAAAATATATATAAAAAGGCACTATTTCAAGTTGTGTAATGCATTAACCCCTTGACTCCCACCTGAACCGAGCACATTTTCTTGACGAAAACTATGATGGAAATGTGGCAAAAATGTGACAAAAATGTCGCAAGAAATTGACAAAAAATTGACGAAAAATGACAAAAATGTGATAAAATGTGACAAGAAATTGACAGAAAAATGACCAAAAAAATGACCCAAAAATTACAAAAATGTGACAAAAATGTGATAAAAAATTGACGAAAAAATGAAAAAAAAAAGTGACCAAAAATGATGGGGAAAAAAAATCTGATGACGGGGAAAAAGATCCTCTCGGTTCAGGCCGGAGTTAAGAGGTTAAATTAGCCTTTAGCTTCAAGACAAACTCACTGATCCTCACAAACATAAACGTCTCCTCTATGGAAATATTTCTACCAGGAACTCACTGGTCTAAGCTCATCTTAATGGAAATGAATACGGACAGGAAGTGCTAGCGCCCACAGCTTCAGCTCAGAGGAACTAGCGTAGCCACATTGTGCAACAAGCCGATTGTATAATGCATGAAATGAATGTTAGCCTTTAGCTTCAAGACAAATTCACTGATCCTTATGAACATAGACGTCTCCTCTACGGAAATATTTACACTGTACAGCAACTCGTTAACCTGCAGGAAGTGATCATCTACCAGGAACTCACTGTCCACCACAGAGTCTTTAGGAAACACGAAGATTCAAACGGGTCTAAGCTAATTTTAATGGAATTTAATACGGACAGGAAGTACTAGCGCCCACAACTTCAGCTCAGAGGAACTAGCGTAGCCACACTGTGCAACAAGCCAATTATACTTTGTAGTGAAACACTTCACGTAACCATATTTAAATAGGGAAAACGTGGAAGAGCTTGGTAGCTTCTATCTTGACCTGTTTTGGAGCTATAGAGGAGAGAGGGAGAGGCTAAATGCTAACGCCGTCTGCGCTGTGTTTACGTGACTGAAGGCACGGGGGAAGATCAGACAGGTCCTAAAGAACTCGTCAAAGCTAAGGTAAGTACATATCTCAGTATGTAAAAACGGTGGCCTATTCCTTTAAATGTCACCATGAAGCAGATTAGCTTCACTGCTCTGACTGTTGCTAATGTTTAGATAAACAAATAAAGATCTGAAACTACCAGTGCTGAAACATCACTGTATTTACGACAATTATAAATAACACATTATACAATATTTTATAATATTGCAATGACATTTCTCTGTAAACTGATCATTTCTTTCACCTCTTCCTTTATGTTCTATTAAAGCAGACTCACAACTCAGACTTTATTCTTTACCCATGTTTTTATTGAGACGTCTCAGGGTGAACAGTCTTGAAATAATGCGAGGAATGACACGGATACGGTTTTCAAACTATCGGCATCGTCTGACAAACGAAAACTGGAAACATAAAGAACAGTTTGAACATTTTTTTTTTTTTCCTTGAACAAACATGACCATTGTCAGTCAAAACCAGAAACATAATGCTTTTTTCATCGTTGCATATCAAACCTATAGGCACTTAGCGGGAGTTCTCGGGTAATACTCGATACAGTACCTCTAGCGCTACTTCTATACAAATATAAATCATTTAAATCTCAAAATATAAGCAAGAAAATTACAGGAAAATACAATCTATATACAAAAGTACAAGCTTTTCCCTTGCGTTGAATACTGAGGGGAGAGCGGCCACTTCCAGACAAAGTCGAGCCGTAGAGATTTTTTTAAGATTGTCAAGGCTTGAAGGAAAATTAAATACAAGTTCTGGCTTCATAGTGCAATTAGAAGATACGGCTTTCAAGTCAAAGGAAAGGATCCTCTTTGATGGAAAACTGTCAGATCAACCTGAAATGTTGATGTTTTTGGATGAAAGGTTTTGTGTTTTAACCTCTTAACTCCCGCCTGAACCGAGAGGATCTTTTTCCTCACGTCATCAGATTTTTTTCCCATCATTTTTTGTTGGGTATTCAACTCATTTTTTTATCACATTTTTTATCACATTTTTGACGAAAAAAATTTTAATCCAATTTTTTTTTGCCACATTTTTGTAATTTTTTTTTGTCAAATTTTTGTCAATTTTTCGTATTTTTTTCTTCAATTTTTGTGACATTTTTGCCACTTTTTCATTCATTTTTGGTCACTTTATCACATTTTTGTCATTTTTCTTTATCACATTTTTTTCATTTTTTGGTCACATTTTTTTCATTTTTTGACATTTTTTAATCAAATTTTTGTCATTTCTTTGTCACATTTTTGTCAATTTTTCATCATTTTTTGTCAATTTTTGTGACATTTTTGCCACTTTTTCATTAATTTTTTGTCACTTTTTGTCACATTTTTATCACATTTTTGTAAATTTTTGTCACATTTTTTGTCATTTTTTAATCAATTTTTTGTCATTTCTTTGTCACATTTTTGCCACTTTTTCATCAATTTTTTGTCATTTTGTCTCAGTTTTCTCACTTTTTTGTCACATTTCCATCATTGTTTTCGTCTCAGTTTTGTTGCTCTTTTCACAGCTTTTTTCCAGCTTTTTTGGACTGGGGTAAAGCCAAACTGGAGAAAATGTGCTCGGTTCAGGTGGGAGTTAAGGCGTTGATGGCTTCCAAAAAAAAAAAAAAAGAAAAGGGATGAAAGCTTTACCCAGGGGATTCTGAAGTCGGGGGTTGTATGTGGCACCAGTGGCGAACGTGCTAATAATCATCAAAGAAAAAGAACACGGCGCAAAGTGAGCGATTACGTCGTGCTTGAAAAGACGTTTGTGAAATGTTCAAAAGCGGCTTCGTTCGTAAAGTAAGAAAAGTGGCCGTTTACAGCAGAGAAACACCAGGGGAAGAAGACGGAAAAAGCGCCTAATGTTGTAATAAGATCTAAGTCATTTTGTCATTTCTTTCTGTGTCATTTTGACCCGCTGTCATGTTCCGGGCATTTGGATGCAAGGTCTCAGTGTAAATGTGAGTTGACTTTCTTCAGGGTTAGACTTTAGGTCACACTGCAAAAAGTAATGAACTAGATCAGTATAAACATCTCAATTTGAGCATAATAATCCAAATTTTAGTTGTTTTGACTAGATAAGAAGTTCTTGGGCATTTGTCCTGGATTATTTCACTTGTTCTGAGATGTTTCTGACTCGTTTCGATACATTTCGTCCTTATTTCAGGTCATTTTCTTTGCCAATGGGGAAAGAAAATTGGTCTTATCTCATTACTTTCTGATTTCAAGCGAGATTTACCTTAGAACTGGTCTGAAATGTCCTCAAACAAGCAAAGTAAACTTGGTCCGATCAGGAAAAGTGTCTAAATGAGTGAAAACCGCTCAAAACAAGAAACATTTCCTCAATTCCAGTCATTTAAGCCAATGCTTGATATTTACTTTTTGTAGTGCAGACACCATGAGTGACAGTAACATGAGGCTAAATACAGTGAGCTCTTTGTTTCCAGTAAAAAGGCTGAGGCCTCATTGCTCTTCAGGCACAGACTGAGAAGTGAAGAAGGAAGTCATGGAGCTTCTGCTTTAGACAGAACTTCAGACTTCTGCTGGATATAAGAGTTATATCATATTCTGAAACTCAAATATGTAGTAAAAACATAATATATGGAAAATTATTATTACAATTACAAAAAGAAAAATATTTGAAAATCCTGTATCTAATCAGAATTTTTTATTTTATTTTACTTGTCACATTTTTTTTTCATTTTTTCGTCAATTTTTTTATCATTTTTTTGTTACATTTTGGTATTTTTTTGTCAAATTTTCATCACATTTGTCACATTTTTGTAATTTTTTCATCAATTTTTTTGTCAATTTCTTGTGACATTTTTGCCACTTTTTCATCAATTTTTCGTCACTTTTCTGCCAATGTTTCCTCACTTTTTTGTCACATTTCCATCATTGTTTTCGTCTCAGTTTTGTTGCTATTTTCACAGTTTTTTTTTCCAGAAGCTTTTGGACTGGGGTAAAGCCAAACTGGAGAAAATGTGCTCGGTTCAGGTGGGAGTTAAGGGGTTAAAGCATAATTTTGGTATTTTTGATGAACTCACGTGTAAAAAATAGTTAAGCAATGTCATAATCTTCCAATAACTTTACATTAAATGCCAGTTTGAATCTAATTCAATGCATTCAAGGAAGGGCTGTCACGATATTTACTTTATCGACTTCAATAAATTACGCATAAACTATATATTTTTGGGCTCGATATTTATCGTCTGTTCATTTATCAGCATTTCCCCCCCTTTTCTTGCTTTGTAAAACTTAGATTTCTAACTGAAGCACATTGATTACATTATATTTCATGTTTATTGCAGCTTTTGAGGTATTGTAGGATATGATGATGCACTTTCAGAACAAAGGTTTACTGCAATTTTAGTTGACAGTATCGAGTATCGTTAGAGTCAATAATATCGTTTAACGCGATACTTTCCTGCCTCAATATATCGAACTTTCAATTTGTTATCGTGACAGGCCTAAATAATAAATATAATCAAGTCTCAAGTTAAATCGAAGTCGAGTCTTTTTGGGGCATCGGTCAAGTCTCAAGTAGTCTCGAATCTCCCGCCTCTGATGTACGGTATGTATAGGGCTGTCACGAAAATTACTACCGTAAATGCTCTAATATAGGCCGGGGCCTTTATTTACTCAAGGGCATCTGGGACCAGGCCTTTAATGGAACCAGGCCACAATTAGAGACAGGCCTTTATTTCTATTTGAGCAAAACGGACGACCAGGAAAACTAAGAAAAACAAGATTTGTGTCCATTTCCTAAAATATTAGGTTCTTTTATTAATTAACATTTCAAACCCTCTCCCAGCGGCTGGAACATTGACGCCTTTTATTTTGTCGGGACAACAGGAAGTGTTTCGTTGCTGTTAGCGGAGCTTTGACATCAGTGTCACTGCAGGTTTCTGTTTCGTTTTTACCGCGGACCGGATTATTTGTTGTTTTCTTGTGTAAAAGGCGAGTTTAGACGGAGCGTTTGTGTTTGTGATCGATCATGAGACTGACCCGAGAGAAGACGAGACGCTCGCGCTGATGGGAGGAGTTATTTTGAGGCGTGGGACTGACCTGCACACGGAGCAGCTGGACGTGCTTTGAAGACGTGATGGTGACTTTATTAAAACTCTGGAGGCTCACACAACATTTGTTGTTTGCCCTGTTTCCAAATATCGTCACAGGAGGTTTGAAAAGTGGCTAAATCTGTGTCAAAGTTACGCTCGGATCAGCTCCTCCGCAGCGTCCCCATCGGCCCGGGTTCCCGTTTGTTACTTCCTCCACGTGAGTTTTCATTTACACCAGTATGAGACAAATTCCTAACATGGGGAATATTTCTACTGTTATAGTTTCTAATAAAAGCCGCGGCCTGTTTTAGAGACCGGCTTTAATTTGCCTCCACCAGCCACGAACCCGGCCACTGTTAGAGACCCGGCCACTAATGGAATACAGGCCAGTATTAGAGAATTTACGGTATATTGACTTATCGTTCAATAAATAACAGATAAACGATATATTTTTTGGGCTCGACATTTATCGTCTGTTCCATTATCAGCATTTCCCCCCCTATTTCATCCTTCTAAAACTTTGATTTCAAACTGAAGCAAATTTAGTTACATTATATTTCCTGTTTATTGCAGGTTGTGTGTTTTCAAAGTGCATAATCATTATCCTAAAATACCAAAGGTTTACTGTCTACTACTACTACTACTACTATTTTAGTTGATAGTTGACAGTATCGAGTATCGCTTGAGTCAATAATATCGTTAATCGCTATACTTTCCTGCCCAAATATATCGAACTTTAAATTTCTTATTGTGACACGCCTTGATTTTTGGCAAAATTCCTTTAATGAACTTTTCTCGAATCAATAATAAACATAATCAAGTCTCGAGTTCAGTCCAAGTCAAGTCTTTTTGGAGCATCGGTCGAGTCTCAAGCCTGACTCGAATCTCCCGCCTCTGATGTACTGCATGTATTCCCTGTATTTTCTCCACAGAAAGAAACAGAAAGTGATAAAAAGGTGCCACATACAACCGAGAATCTCTTCAACCAAATGAGAAAAGACGCTCCCGACTTCCCTCACCCCCAAAACGCTTCCAGAAACGACCAAATAAATACAAGAAAACAGATCAAAACTCAAAAGTAGCGATCGTCTTTAAAACACGAAATAAACAGAAATCAGTACTTTTCCGAGCAGGTATTCGTCCTCTTAAACAAAAAGGCTAAACTTTATAAATAACGTCGACTTACGAACAAACAGCTTATTGCCTTTTTTCTATTACACAGTTTTGGTTAAGAAACTTCCGGAAATCCAAGCGTGTATATATATAAATATAGCATGAAAGCTAGCCCGCGGCGTAGCCTATACCCGTACGGTCTCCTCTGGATTCATACATGGCGAATATCCTGTACAACTTTAACAGTGTTTTTTTTTCATAAAGAATACTCATTACGACAGTGTAACGTCCAATTAAATAAAGCTATGTGTCATTCAAAAAAAAAGATACAAACACGATAAATCATTAGCAGATCCCGCCAGTTTTACGTGGCTGTACAAATAATCGCCCCCCAAGCCGTTCCCAGATCGTAGATATAGGGAGATTTTCTTTTGACCCTGAGAACTTGGAAACGCTCTTGGGAAAGCTTGGGCTGAGTTTCATTTCATGTTAAGACTTTATTTTTCCCGTTGAGCTATTGCAAAAAAAAAAAAAAAAAAAAAAAGTCCTCTTCCAGGTATTTCCCAGTGTTCTTGACGTTTGAAGGGACGGCTCTGTTTTGTAAAAGTGTGGGGGTTTTGGTGATGCTTTCTTCACAGCAGTGGTTTTCAAACGGAGAAAATGTTGGGATGAAAGTCTAGATTTGAGCATAATAATCTGAATTTGAGATGCTTTGACGAGGAAAGATGTAGATGGGCTTTTGGCACAGATTATTTCACTTGATTAGAGACGTTTCTGACTCGTTTCAATACATTTCGTCCTTATTTCAAGTCCTTTTCTTTGCCAATGGGGTAAGAACATTGGTCTCATCTCATTGGCAGTTTTACTTTCTTATTTAAAAAAAAAATGTGTAATTTTTTTTTGTCAAATTTTTGTCAATTTTTCGTAATTTTTCGTCAATTTTTGTGACATTTTTGCCACTTTTTCATTCATTTTTTGTCACTTTATCAAATTTTTGTCATTTTTCTTTATCACATTTTCGTCGTTTTTTGGTCACATTTTTTTTCATTTTTTGACATTTTTTAATCAAATTTTTGTCATTTCTTTGTCACATTTTTGTCAATTTTTCGTGACATTTTTGCCACTTTTTTATCACATTTTTGTAATTTTTTGTCACATTTTGTCATTTTTTAATCAAATTTTTGTCATTTCTTTGTCACATTTTTGCCACTTTTTCATCAATTTTTTGTCACTTTTTTGTCTCAGTTTTCTCACTTTTTTCGTCCTTATTTCAAGTCATTTTCTTTGCCAATGGGGTAAGAACATTGGTCTCATCTCATTGGCAGTTTTACTTTGTTATTTAAAGCGAGATTTGCATCAGAACTGGTCATAAACATCCTCAAAAGAGTAAAATAAACTTGGTCAGATCAGGAAAAAAAGTCTGAATGAGTGAAAACTGCTTAAAACGAGAAACATTTCCTCAATTCAAGACTTTACTTCTTGCAGTGTAGTCAGGAAAATCTTCCATCTGACAGTTTTTTTACAAACTCGGCCCAATAAAAATGAATGCGAGTTATAAATGAGCAAAAGTTCTGTTCAGTTTAGATATATTTGACCTGATTTAGTCCCGTTTTAGCCTCGTTTAGTCCTGAAAACAGGCTTTACAACTACCACGATTATACAAACTCACAGTAGGTTAATCATAACAATTGAACGTTAGACCTAAGACCTGCAAAACTCATCTAAGCTTCTTCCTTGTTAGTGTTATGGTGTTAGTCTGCTATGGCCCCAGAGTTCCTGGCTCCAAGGAGGTCCAAGTTTGAGTTTCTTGTGTCTCAAAGGAAAGGGAGAAGAGTCCATCGTCTCCTCGGTCCTGGAGGCACAAGAGACAGTCAGGTCTTCCTTTGGGCCTCCTCTCTGGGCAGAGCGGCAGCCCTAATCTGGGGGTGTTTGAGCCTCTTGGAGACCTCAAATTAACCTCTTAGCTCCCGCCTGAACTGAGAGGATCTTTTTCCTCACGTCAGATTTTTTTTTTCCATCATTTTTTTGTTGGGTATTCAACTCATTTTTGTAACTTTTTTGTCACATTTTTGTCATTTTTTTGTCAATTTTTATGACTTTTTTTTGTCATTTTTGTGGTAATTTTTTGGGGTAATTTGTTGTCAATTTGTTGTCATTTTTTTGTCAAAATGAGAAGAAAAAAATGACAAAAATGTGATAAAAAATTGACCAAAAAAATCACAAAAATTTGACAAAAATTACCAAAAAATGTGACAAAATGAGACAAAAAAAATGACACAAATGTGATAAAAATTTGTCACATTTTGTCAATTTTTTTAATCAAATTTTTGTCATTTTGTTGTTACATTCTTGTCCTTTTTTTGTCCAATTTTTATCACATTTTGTCTAATTTTTGTCATTTTTTTGCCACTTTTCCATCAATTTTTCGTCACTTTTTTGCCAATGTTTTCTCACTTTTTTGTCACATTTCCATCATTGTTTTCGTCTCAGTTTTTTTCCAGAAGCTTTTGGACTGGGGTAAAGCCAAACTGGAGAAAATGTGCTCGGTTCAGGTGGGAGTTAAGGGGTTAAAGAGATTAGATGCAAGTCATTTTACACTCACTACTGCCACCTCAGGTCTTATGCATAACTGCAGCCTCTATATTGCTGGGTGGCAGGTGAAATCACAGCGTTCTAAAGGCCTATACTGCTACATAGAGGAAAAATTATTTTAGACAGTTTTGGTCTTGTACTGAGAGATCATGGATCCAGTGACGGATATTAATGATCATTTTTCAAACTCGTACATTTTGGCAGTTGTGGTGAACAGGTCTGGGCTCATTCCACACCTTAGGACATTAAGCTCCGTATAGTCCCTTTAACTTAGCTTCTTTTTGACATTGTTTTCTCATTTGGTCACCTCTTTTTGAGTCTTCTGTATGAGAGGAAGGGAGCCAGGAGGCGTGGGGCCGAAACAGAGTCGTTTTGTAGGGGTTTTTTAACCTCTTAACTCCCGCCTGAACCGAGAGGATCTTTTTCCTCACATCAGATTTTTTTCCCATCATTTTTTTGTCGGGAATTCAACTCATTTTTGTAACTTTTTTGTCATTTTTTGTCACATTTTTGTCATTTTTTAGTCAATTTTTAATCACATTTTTTGTCACATTTTTGAAAATTTCTTGTGACATTTTTGCCACTTTTCATCAATTTTTTGTCACATTTTTGTCATTTTTTTGTCATTTTTTTTATTTATTTTTTCATCATTTTTTTATCCAATTTGTCACTTTTTGTCCATTTTTTGTCAATTTCTTATGACATTTTTGTGACATTTTTGCCACTTTTTCATCAATTTTTCATCACTTTTTGCCAATGTTTTCTCACTTTTTTGTCGCATTTCCATTATTGTTTTCGTCTCAGTTTTGTTGCTATTTTCACACCTTTTTTCCAGAAGCTTTTGGTTTGGGGTAAAGCCAAACTGGAGAAAATGTGCTCGGTTCAGGTGGGAGTTAAGGGGTTAAATCACATTTTTTGTCACTTTCCATTCCTCTTTTGACGGCATTTAATTCATTTTGTATAACGTGACTGCGATCAATCAAAAGACACAAAAATGTGACCAAAACATACATCAAAAGCAACAAAAACCTGATGAAAACACAACCAAACGGACTAAAAATGTGGAAAATCCTAACAAGGAAGAAGCTCAGATGAGTTTTGAAGGTTCTAGCTTAAAAGATTTGGATAAAGCTGCGCTCTGTTCCTGGTGGCAGTTTTGAAAGTCAAATATTATGCGAGGTGGTGCGTGAGGCGTGACGTTTGAGAACCACTGCTGTAGTTTGGAGAAACACAGGAGCGTTAGTGAAGGCATATTCACGTGCAAACTTAAGGGGGAAATAGAAGAAAACATGATGTTGTACTGAGGCTGTAAAGGTAAAATTGTAATAAAAAAAGGCTGAGAGGAGACTTGGCCGATTAAAGAGGGGGTATTCTGCTTTTTTCAGTCCCATAGCACCAGTCTATATCACACTACAATGTAAATGCAGTAAATTAGAATAACTGCCTTGTATAAAATTGCTCTCTCAAAATGGCTGTAGTGAATGTCTTGAAATAGGCCTCTGTCTCTTTAACCCCTTAACTCCCACCTGAACCGAGCACATTTTCTCCAGCTTTACCGCAATCCAAAAGCTTCTGGGAAAAAGGTGTGAAAATAGCAACAAAACTGACGAAAACAAGGATGAAAATGTGAAAAAAGCGACAAAAAATGGACAATAAAATTACAAAAAATTGACGAAAAATTGAGAAAAAATGGACAAAAAATGAAAATAATTTGACGAAAAAGTGCCAAAAAAAGTCACGAAAATTTGACAAAAATGAGACGACTGCCCAACAAAAAAAAATGATGAAAAAAAAATCTGATGTGAGGAAAAAGATCAATTTAGTTTTGTAGGTCTTCGCTTTCAAATGTTGCCTACAGGGCTACAGGATTTGGGTAAAGCTGAACTGGAGAAAATGCTCTCGGTTCAGGCGGGAGTTAAGAGGTTAAGAGCCTCTGATCCTTTCCGACACGCCCCGTGACGAAAGCTCGGAGGCGTCTCCAGGAGGTGGGGGCGTTCCTAGGAGGACTCAGGCAAACCTATCCCTAAAATGGCCGCCATCAGAGTTTTTACAGATTACTCAAAAATAGGTGAATGTGCCAAGGCAACACTTCAGGCATGTTTTTAATGAGGGAATGACAGAATAACATGATGTAAAGCTTGAAAAAGTCGATTTTGCATAATACCTCCCCTTTAATAAAAATGCCAAATCTACCAAAAGCATTTTCCTCCTCGTCTCCTCTTGGGTGTTTGTAAGTAAAGCCTGTGTTCGCCCCCATCTGCTTCTCCAAACTGATGCTTCCACCACCAAACACTAGTGTATTTTCAACCTCCTTTTACAAAACACTCATCCCTTCAGGAGTTTTCACAGTTTGGGGTCTTCCACTCCCGTAGGTGGCGCTGTCTGTGAGAGAGCCACACGTCCCGGTTTTCAAACACCCTGCCGCAAAACCAGCACCGGAAAGCGTGTCCTCCTTGGATCGAGGACGAGCCGTCGCTGATCACTTCGAACCTTCTCCTGCTCAAGCGTCGCAGCTTCAGCTTCAGCAGAAACCGCTCTCGGACGGGGTTTCTCAGCGCGGCGGCGGCGGCGGTTTCTCGTCCCCGTCCGTCGATCGCGCTCAGGGTCCGTTTCGACAGCACGACTTTGTGGATTTCGCCCTTGTATTTCTTCACCACCCCCATGATCCGGGACACCTCCGGGAGGTCGGCGTCCGGGTGGTTCAGGACCACGACGGGCTGGCTCCCCGCCGGGCGCTTCACGGGCTGCTCGGGGCTGACGGCCACTAAATGCAAAGTTCGCTCCAGGGCTTTGGGGGCGGGGGTCCGGGCGAGAGGAGGAGGAGGAGGTGTTGGGGAGGATTCCGAAGTGTCTGTGGGAAGGACCTCCTGCGTCTGGGCGACAGGGGGAGGGGGACAAACAGCTGGATGTGCGGTGTCACCTGTGAAGAAATAAAAAATGTGACTGATGTAGACGGAACAATGAAGAGTTGGGTCTCTGCCGTGAGAGCGAAGAAGTTAACCTCTTAACTTCCGCCTGAACCGAGAGATCTTTTTCCTCACGTCAGATTTTTTTTCCCATCATTTTTTGGTCGGGTATTCAACTCATTTTTGTAACTTTTTTGTCATTTTTTTGGTCATTTTTTGTCAATTTATTGTCAATTTTTTTCATCACATTTTTGTCTTTTTTTGTCATTTTTTTGTAATTTTCTTGTCAAATTTTTATCACATTTTTTTCACATTTTTGTCTTTTTTTGTCACATTTTTGTCATTTTTTTGGTCACATTTTTTTGGTCATTTTTTTGTCAAATTTTTATCAATTTTTTTTCACATTTTTGTCTTTTTTTTATCACATTTTTGTCATTTTTTTGGTCACATTTTTGTCATTTTTTTTGTCACATTTTTGTCAATTTCTTGTGACGTTTTTGTGACATTTTCATCATTGTTTTCGTCTCAGTTTTGTCGCTATTTTCACACCATTTTTCCAGAAGCTTTTTAAAAAATTACAAAAATGTGACAAAATGTGACAAAAATGACACAAAATTGATAAAAAAATTACGAAAAATGGACAAAAAAATGACCAAAAAAATGACAAAAAAGTTACAAAAATGAGTTGAATACCCCCAAAAGAAGAATGGAAAAAAAAAATCTGACGACGTGAGGAAAAAGATCCTCTCGGTTCAGGCAGGAGTTAAGAGGTTAAACTGAAATAAATAAATAAAACAAGACAGATTAAATGTTTAGCTAAATAATCGATAGTTAAATTCTGATCCTCTACACAAAATATTTGAGGGACAAATGGAGAAAGACTGATTTGGGTTCCCTTTACTGCAGTGTTTCCAAACCAGAGGACCAGGGACCCCGGGGGGTTCGTGAGTGTTTGGCAGGGGGTCTTTGGAGTGATTTCAGATCAAAAAGATGAAACTGAATTGTATTTCAATACGATTATGAAAGAGAAGTTCATTTTAGTTAGTTAACCTCTTAACTCCCGCCTGAACCGAGAGCATTTTCTCCAGTTCAGCTTTATTCAAATCCTGTAGGCCAGTGTAACGCCTCATTTGAAAGCTAAGATCTACAAAACTCATCTAAATGGATCTTTTTCCTCACGTCATCAGATTTTTTTCCATATTTTTTTTTTTTTTTTGGGGGGGGGGTATTCATTTTGTAGTTTTTTTGTCATTTTTAAATCAATTTTTTGTCATTTTTTAGTCACATTTTTTGCCAATTTTTTGTCATTTTTTGTCACATTTTTGGTCCATTTTTTGTCATTTTTTTTGTCATTTTTGGGTCAATTTTTTGTCATATTTTTGTCATTTTTTGGTATTATTTTTTGGTCATTTTTGTCACATTTTAGTCACATTTTTTTGTCATTTTTCTGTCATTTTTTGTCACATTTTTTTGTCAATTTTTTGTCATTTTTGTCAATGTTTTCTCACTTTTTTGTCACATTTCCATCATTGTTTTCGTCTCAGTTTTGTCGCTATTTTCACAGCTTTTTTCCAGAAGCTTTTGGACTGGGGTAAAGCCAAACTGGAGAAAATGTGCTCGGTTCAGGTGGGAGTTAAGGGGTTCATTTTGTTCTCCTGTAAGACGTTAAGACTTTTTTAGCCACTTCCAAAATACTCATAAATCTGAGTTTAGTTGATCACTTTCTAAATAACTGGCGGCACCGACGAGATAGTACCAGGAGAACCCAGCACCGAGTAGAAATAAATACATGAGGGGTAACACGAGACGAAGATGGTGAACCACTGCCCTAAAATAAACCAGAAACAAATCCTGCTTTAAAGTGCAGTAATGTAACAAAACATTTACATTTAACACTCTTTTGGCTTTTTACTCAAGTGTTTTTGTGAACCTTTTAGCCCCGACCTGAACCGAGCATATTTTCTCTAGTTTGGCTTTACCCAACTTTAAAAGCGTCTTGAACAAAATGTCAAAAATAGCGACAAAAATGAGAAGAAAACAAGGATGAAAGTGCAACAAAAAAAGCATTGAGAAAAGCCTTAAAAGAGCAACAGGGAAGTAACAAAACAGCGATGAAAGTGCAACAAAAAAGTGGCAAAAAAGTGACAAAGAAGTGGCAAAAAAGCGATGAAAGTGAGGCAAAAAAGTGACAAAAACAAATAAGCGACAAACATGCAACAATACAGTAGCAAAAACAACAAAAAAGTGGCAAAAAAAAGTGATGAAAGTGAGGCAAAAAAGTGACAAAAACACAACAAAAAAGTGGCAAAAAAGTGATGAAATTGCGGCAAAAAAGTGACAAAAACACAACAAAAAAGTTGCAAAAAAGTGATGAAATTGCGGCAAAAAAGTTGCAAAAACACAACAAATAAGTGTGTTGAAAAGTGTGACAAAAACACAACAAATAAATGACAAAAAAGTGATGAAAGTGAGGCAAAAAGTGACAAAAACCACAAATAAGTGACAAAAACACAACAAAAAAACGATGAAATTGCGGCAAATAAGTGACAAAAAACCTAAGCAAAAAAGTGATGAAATAGCAATAAAAAAAACTAAAGATCAACAAAAAAGTGGCAAAAAAAGTGATGAAAGTGAGGCAAAAAGTGACAAAAACCACAAATAAGTGACAAAAACGCAACAAAAAAGTGGCAAAAAAGCGATGAAATTGCGGCAAATAAGTGACAAAAAACCTAAGCAAAAAAGTGATGAAACAGCAATAAAAAAAAACTAAAGATCAACAAAAGTGCGGCAAAAAAGTGACAAACACGCAACAAATAAGGGGCAAAAAAGCGATGAAATTGCGGCAAATAAGTGACAAACATGCAACAAAAAAGTAGCAAAAACACAACAAAACAGTGGCAAAAAAGTGATGAAAGTGAGGCAAAAAGGGACAAAAACAAGTGACAAAAAACGCAAAAGAAGAAAAGTGATGAAATAGCAATAACAGGGAAGTAACAAAACAGCAATGAAAGTGCAACAAAAAAGTGGCAAAAACACAACAAATAAGTGGCAAAAAAGCGATGAAATTGCAACAAATATGCAACAAAAAAGTGGCAAAAAAGAGATGAAAGTGAGGCAAAAAAGTGACAAAAACACAACAAATAAGTGACAAAAAAGTGATGAAATTGCGGCAAAAAAGTGACAAAAATGGGATGAAAAAGAACGTGAAAAAAGCGATGACGGCGCAGCAACAACAACGCGAAGAAGATCAGTTTTGCAGGTCTTCGATTACACTGGTCTATCTGCTGTGAGCTCCAGTCCAGAAACTTTTACATTTGGGTAAAGCCGAAAAGGAGAAAAGGCACTCAGTTAAGGGGGGGTGGCAAGTGTGAAAGCTCGTATCCATTATTAGTAATGTGACAGAGAAGGCTACAAGCAAAGGGTAAGAAAATGGGACTTAAAATTGTAAACAGCCACAATTTTAGTATGAAAATGAACACTTGTTGAAACACACGTCCTCGAGGCTTTATCGCCTTTGTCAGGGCGGAGCACAGAAACACTACACTGTTGAATAAAGTTCTTGTATTACTCCATGAAAACTATAATTAGCTCTTACTGTGCGCGGTAATGACAGGCCGGGCCGAAGGAGACGCCTCCGCGGAACCATCGGGAGTCTCCGCTTCAGCCGATCCTCCCAAATCCGCACCGACTTCCCCCTCGTCCTCGCGTTCCCCTTTCATCCCTTTCGCCAAACGTTCGCCGTCTCGACAGTCTGTAATTCTTCGCTCGTCGTGAATCGTCGTCGCTTCTCCTCCGCGCACCTCCGTTTTAAAACTCTTCACCTCGTCTATCGTGCGTTTCCTCTGAGACGGCGCCGTTTCGGAGGTGACCCATTGCTTTCCCGTTTTGGGGCTTTTCTTCAAAACTATTTTCAAAGCCAGCGCCGTTTGAGACTTACCCGCCCTTTTCGGCTTCTTCTTCATGTTCCTCCAGCGCATGTTTTTCCTTTTCTTTTTCGGTAAAGCCCTCCGGTCCGCTTTCCTCTCCTCCGCCTCCCGTTCGTCGGAGATAGCGGCGTCCTGCGTCACCTCTTCGGCGTCGCGCTCGTTCAAATGCGTCTTCAGCCTTTGGTTTTCCCTGTTTTCCTCCGTCGCGGGGCCTTCCGTCGGCTCGGCCATCGACGCGTCGCCGCTTAGCTTAATTTCTCGGTTTTGTAAACAGCCGCTCAAGCCAATATCGCTCGCAAGCTTCTCGCAAGAGTCGGCGCTCTCGGCTTCCTTCTCCGCCATCAGCTTCAACCTTTTGGCGAAACTGCCGCCGTTTTGCTTCATCTTATTCTTCACCGTGAGGACGTCTTGGCTGCTGTCGGGGGAGACGGACACGCCGCCGTTCTCCGCCCGGAGGTTCGCGTCTCGCGGGACGTTCGAGAGCACGTTTTTCAGCGCCTTGCTCCACCTCTGCTTGCCCGACTTCCTCAGAAACTGCTCCGTTTCCTCCAGCGTCGTCTTGGCGTCCGACAGGTGGCAGTACTTGTCCAAGAACTCTCGTCCCGGGAGCGAAAGGCAGTCCTGCGTCAGCCAGCGTATGCCTTTGACCGCGCTCCTCGTCACTCGCGGTTTCCCCTTCGCTTCGCTCGCGGTAAAAGCGTCGACGTCGTTTCCCTGGCCTCCGTGCGTCGCCTTCACGTGCTTCGTCAGGAGCGTCTTTTGCGGCGCTTCGTAGCCGCAGAATTGACACATGTAGGCCGCCGTGTTGCCGATCCCTTGCTCGCTTTTCAGCTCCAACCCCAGATTGTGCAGCAGAACGTGCTCCAAAAACTCCCTATCGTCGGGCGTTGAAAACTTCTTGCAAACCTCGCACGTGTATTTCCCGTTTTGAGTGTGAACCATCACGAGGTGCGCGCTGAACTCCGCCCAAGTGCGCTGTACGTCGTCCTTGCAAAGGCTGCAGCACGAGAAGGTGTCTTTGTGGCTTAAAACGTGCACTTGGAGATAGGAGAGCTCGTGCGTGGTGAATTTGCACACGTGGCAGGGGAACACGGGGGGGCACCCTTTGTGTTTGTCGTCGAAATGCTTCAGCAGGTCTTTGGGCTCGCGTTCCGTGCCGTCTTTGCACTGCGAGCATTTGAACCGGAGCGAGTTCCCGCTGTGGATCGTCCTCTGGAGCTCGTCGTGGTTCGGGCGTTTCTTTGACCACGTTGTGCTGGCGCGCTCCTCCTCCTCCGCCGCCGCCGCCGCTGCTGTTATCTTCTTTGGTCCGTGCTGCTTATCAGGGTTTTGCATAGCGGGGGGCTGGAGCACGGCCTTCCTGAGGTGGAGGCGGCTCAGCCAGTCTCTGTTCTTCTTGTGGACGCGGCGTTTGTTGCTGCTGCTGCTGTCGGCCGTGGAGGTGGCCGCGCACACGTCCACCAGATCCATGAGTCTGTGAGTCGGCCCTGAGGGGAAAACAAAGCAAAGAGTAGAATCAGCAGATGTAAAACCATGCCATATATCAGGGGTCAGATGTAAAACCATGCCATATATCAGGGGGAGGCAGGTTTGGACCCTCCAGTTGAAGCAATTGAAGTAAAGCATCACTTTCCACATAAGCCAGTCTTGTACATGATACACACTGGGAAAAAGTCCATCGTAAATGAGATAAATTACTTAAAATCGCCTGAATAAAGGTTTTTGAGCTAATCTAAGATCGGATAAAAACACCAAGGCCAAATGAACACATAGAAATCCCACTAGAAATCGAACAAATTAACTTTTACTGTAAAACAAATATTTATTTTTCACTTGAAATGATACAAAATAATCTGAATTAAGAAAAAACTTGTGGAACAACATTGGCGAGAATAGGTTTTATCTGCTTTAACCCCTTAACTCCCACCTGAACCGCACACATTTTCTTTTACCCCAGTCCAAAAGCTTCTGGAAAAAAGGTGAGAAAATAGGCAAGGCAACTTTATCTAAACCGTGCATTTCGTACACAAGGCAACTCAATGCGCCAACTCAAATGAGGAGATGAAAACAATGATGATGTGACAAAAAAGTGAGAAAACTTAGACAAAAAACTGTCAAAAAATTGTCAAAAAACTGACAAAAAAGGACAAAAAATTACAGAAAGTGACAAAAAACTGACAAAAAAAGGTCAAAAAAATGATGAAAAAGTGGCAAAAAATGGACAAAAAAAAGGTCAAATTTTTTTTTACAAAAGATGACAAAAAAATGACAAAAAAATGATGAAAACGTTGCGAAAATATGATAAATATTTGATAAAAAATGTACCAAAAAAATGACAAAAAATGTGACAACAATGTGACAAAAAATTGAGAAAAAAGGACAAAAAATGTGATAAAAATTTGACAAAACAAATGACAAAAAATTGACGAAAAATGGACAAAAAAATGACAAATAAATTGACGAAAAAATTATGAAAAGTGGCAAAAAATGTACAAAAAAAAGGACAGAAAAATGTACAAAAAATTACAAACATAAATTACAAAAAAATGATGAAAAAGTGGCAAAAATGTGATAAATATTTGACAAAAATTTGACAAAAATTTACAAACAAGTTACAAAAGTGAGTTGAAAACCCCCCATGAAATGATGGAGAAATAATCTGATGACGTGAGGAAAAAGATCCATTCAGATGAGTTTTGTAGATATTAGCTTTCAAATGAGGTGTTACACTGGCCTACAGGATTTGGGTAAAGCTGAACTGGAGAAAATGCTCTCGGTTCAGGCGGGAGTTAAGAGGTTAAGGCCAGACCAAATCCACTCAATCTTTAGATTTAACGCCTTAATTCAAGTATTCTTAGAGTATTCATTTAGGATTATGGCCTAAAAGGGTGCTCTGCTAAGACATTTAAAGGAATTTACAGTATTTTTAACATTTCTAGAGTACTTTAACCCCTTAACTCCCACCTGAACCGAGCACATTTTCTCCAGTTTGGCTTTACCCCAGTCCAAAAGCTTCTGGAAAAAAGCTGTGAAAAGAGCAACAAAACTGAGACGAAAACAATGATGAAAGTGTGACAAAAAAGTGAGAAAAGTGACGAAAAATTGATGAAAAAGTGGCAAAAATTTCACAAAAATGACAAAAAAAATAGACAAAAAAATGATAAAAATGTGATAGGAAATTGACAAAAAATGACAAAAAACATGAGTTACAAAAATGAGTTGAATACCCAACAAAAAATCTGATGACGTGAGGAAGATCCTCTCGTTTCAGGCGGGAGTTAAGAGGTTAACAGGCATTTGAGCTCTGATTTGGGTCAAAGTATTTCTCAAAATCATCTCGAGGGCCAGAGTTTGATTATGGAGGGCCGGTTTTGGCCCCCGGGCCTGACGTTGCCTACCCCTGACACAGCCTCTTCAAGGTTGTGCCTTCAGGGAGGAGACTGCGGAATCTGCGGGTCAGTTCCAGTCGACTGAGGAGCAGTTTCGCACACAGGACCATCGGGAAGCTGAACTCCCTGCCCTCCCTCCAACCCCTCTTCCACCTCCACCCGCTCCACAATCAAGGATGAGAGAAACATAATTTCAAACCAAAAATCTTGAATCTCGGATCTAATAATACGCAAAAGAATTACAGAATTTCAGATGGCGGTCAACGAAGTGAAACATTCAACAGCGGAGGCTTTATCGCACAGCCACACCTTTATTTAGGCAACAAAAAATGATCCGGGACGTCCCCGTTTACAAAGCCAGTATTTACCCCGTTCAATGCCCGGGTTTCGCCGCTTTTATTACACGTTTCTGGATTTAATCGTAGAACTATGGCCAGAAAGCCACTTGGAAAAACACGGTAATACAGAGGCTTGAGGATTGTTGTGTTTGTTTTGCTTACAAAGCCATTATGACAGCGGGGAAGTGCAATTATAAAACAGCCGAGTTATTCAACAAACCAAACTCACATGTTTGTCCAAAAAGAAATGTGTTTACATGAAGAAAAAAAAAGACCAGAGCTGCTGCTGCTGTTTATGTTTCGGTTAGGGCTGCTCGATTATTGAAAAAATAATTATTATTTTTGTCATAATTGAAATCACGATTATTCAAACGATTATTTGTTGCCTGTTGTTGTTAAAAATATCCATCAAAAAAGTGACAAAAATCCAGCAAGAAAATGACAAAAATCCATCAAAAATAGTGACAAAAATCCATCAAAAAAGACAAAAATCCAGCAGAAAAAAGACAAAAATCCAGCAAAAACAGTGACAAAAATCCATTAAAAAAAAAGACAAAAATCCATCAAAAAAGTGACAAAAATCCAGCAGAAAAAAGACAAAAATCCAGCAAAAAAGTGACAAAAATCCATTAAAAAAAAGACAAAAATCCAGCAAAAAAGTGACAAAAATTAAAAATAAAAATAAAAAATGTGAAAATAAAAATTTGAAGGAAAAAAAAAAAATTAAAAAAAAAAATTATAATCGATTTTTTGCGATTATGCTAATTTTGTAATCGTTTACTGTTGTAATCGAAATCGTAATCGAATTTCGATTAATTGCACAGCCCTAGTTTCGGTGATTTCATTGAGATAATGGTGATGGATGTGTACCCTTCAAACATGTTTCAGACCTGGCACCAAAACAGCACTGCAACCAAGTTTTGAAAATTACCCACAATGCAACAAACACAAGGAGATAATGCAAACGTCTCTGACTTGCTAGGGCTGGGACGGTCCACTTTTGTCACGATCCGATACGTATCACAATATCCTGGGCCCGATCCGATCCGCATTGCGATAGAGTAAGTAATAGGCCGAAACAAGCCCATCTGGGGTGGCCCGTTGCATTATGGGTAATGGAATTTATTTTGACAATATCGATGGCTAGCGTAAAGCAACAAAGAAAGCTCTGATTTGGACCGTTTGACTTTTTATTTCTATGGTTTTAACCGCTGGAAAGCTGATGATTTAAAGTGCTTTTGTCGTCGCCGCTTGTTACGATATTTGCATAAAATCTATTTTTACAACCAGGGCTGCGAACGGAGACAGACAGAAACTGAAAGAACTGAACGATTTGTAGAGATGCTTCAAAAGTGACGTCCAGTCCTTGTTCATATAGTTGGAATAACTATGTGAGAAAAACGTTTCTGACCCTTGAAGGCGACTGTTGGACAAAGTGCAGGGTCTGAAACTGTGGCCTCAAGTCGCCGACATTCAGGACATTTAAACTGAATGAGAAATAAAAACACAGAATCCTTGTTTTGTTTTGTCAATAACGAGGTTGACAGTAAACAAAATCTTTGTTTTAATTGTGACAGAGATCCACGAACACATATAGGCTCTGCCAAATGTACTTTATTTGTATATTATTTTGTGAGTGATCTGATGGTACAACATGGCTAATCGACTGACAGAAATCTACCCACTATATTTAACTTTCCCCTGTGATTTCAAGACAAATTTAAATTATTTAAAAAGTGGCGGCGTCTGTGTCGGGCTGATCCCAGGTCCTGTCCGCTACGGTCCACTACGGTCCGCTACGGTCCGCTACGGTCCGCTACGGTCCGCTACGGTCCGCTACGGTCCGCTACAGTCCGCTACGGTCCGCTACGGTCCGCTACGGTTCGCTACGGTTCACTACGGTCCGCTACGGTCCGCTACGGTCCGCTACGGTCCGCTACGGTCCGCTACGGTCCGCTACGGTCCGCTACGGTCCGCTACGGTCCGCTACGGTCCGCTACGGTCCGCTACAGTCCGCTACGGTCCGCTACGGTCCGCTACGGTTCGCTACGGTTCACTACGGTCCACTACGGTCCACTACGGTCCACTATGGTCCACTATGGTCCGCTCCGGCCTACGGAGCTGCCGTCCTGACTTTTCCTTCGCTTTCAAGATATTGACAAAAATAATGCAAGAAATGTCACTTGAGACTTACAGTCTTTAAACAAATGCCCGTGAGCCTTAGGGGTCACGGTTATGGCTCATATACTTCAGTGTTCAGGCTCCGCTACCTGGACTCGCTCACACATTTCAATGGCAGTGCTTTGTTTGGGCCGAAATTAGGAGCCTGATTGACCCACACATGCGCAGTCGAGATGGGCATTCGGCTTATTATTAGCGGCACGGTCGCGCAGCGGTGAGCGCTCGTGCTTCACAGAAGGTCCAGGGTTCGATTCCCACCTGGACGGGGCCTTTCTGTGTGGAGTTTGTTTGTTCTCCCGGTAGGTTTCCTCCGGGTACTCCAGTTTCCCCTACCACCAAAAACATGTACAATTGGCCAGGATGAACGATGTGTGTGAGTGAATGAATGGTGGTGATCAGACGTGTGCAGTCGCGACAGCGCCACTGTCAGTCTCCTCCAGGGTGACAAGCTACAAACGTAGCTTACCACCACCGAGTCTGGAGCGAATGAACAATTTTTTTTGTAGAATTAAGTCCTTAACTCCCACCTGAACCGAGCACATTTTCTCCAGTTTGGCTTTACCCCAGTCCAAAAGCTTCTGGAAAACAGGTGAGAAAATAGCAACAAAACTGAGACGAAACAGAGACAAAAAAATCACAAAAAAAGTTACAAAAATGAGTGTAATACCAAACAAAAAAATGATGGAAAAAATCTGATAACGTGAGGAAAAAGATCCTCTCGGTTCAGGCGGGAGTTAAGAGGCTTAAACTATGTCGGTGAAAAGGTGCTATATAAATAAAGATCAACAAGTGACATATTTGCCTTAAAATGTGTATAAAGAAAAGTCACAGGTCCAAAGTTTAGAAATCAAATGGCATTTACCACAAAATATAACTAAGTGCTGTGTAACGGTTACTGGAAAACAAAGGAGTATGTGATAAAAAATGCCTCCAAACACAAGTATTGAAGTATTGCGATACTTGATAAAGTAACAATACTTGGTATTGCAGCACAAAGTATTGCGATCCAAGTCCGTTCCGATATTTTGTCCCAGCCCTACTAGTTGCATAGTTGTATTATTGCAAATGAACTGGGGTTTGTAGATGTTTGCCCCCTTTATCTTGACCTCATCTTTTTCGCACGTTTTTGAACGGCAATTTGCACACACATACTGTACCTTACTATTAACCCCTTAACTCCCACCTGAACGAGCACATTTTCTTCAGTTTGGCTTTACCCCAATCCAAAAGCTTCTGGAAAAAAGCTGTGAAAATAGCAACAAAACTGAGATGAAAACAATGATGGAAATGTGACAAAAAAGTCAGAAAACATTGACAAAAAAGTGACGAAAAATTGATGAAAAAGTGGCAAAAATGTCACAAGAAATAGAAAAAAAAAATGGCAGAAAAAATGTAAAAAATGTGATAAAAATGTGACAAAAAATGACAAAAATGTGATAAAAAATTTACAAAAAAATTACCAAAAATTTATTTATAAATTACAAAAAAAAATACAAAAAAGTGATAAAAATGTGACCAAAAAAATTACAAAAAATGACAAAAGAAATTACAAAAATGTGACAAAAAATTACAAAAAAGTTCCAAAAATGAATTGAATACCCGACAAAAAAATGATGGAAAAAAAATCTGACGACGTGAGGAAAAAGATCCTCTCGGTTCAGGCGGGAGTTAAGAGGTTAACTAAAAACATCTTATTCACTGCTATAGCTTGCTCAAGCCTAGAAACAAACCTTCTCCGTGAAGTGAGAATGCCATGTACGTGTCAGCAAATGGCCAAACACAGGAAAGTTATCCAAATGGCCTCAAGGGATGTGCTTCAGCATAGCATCAAACTGAAATACTGCAGGGGAAACGCACATAATAACATTACATGAAGCTGTGTAGCCAGTGCATAAATGAACCACAAACAAATCCCCCCCAAACTGTATTCAGGTGTGCTGAAAGAATCAGGGATCATTTGTTCACAATAGAGTGACTTCCAAAAGAAGAGTATTCATAATTCAAGGACATTTGAGACGTGAAGAGCAAGAAAATCAAGTGGGCAAAGTACAAAAACAATGCACAAGTGTTGCATATTGTGGCTAGAAAGCGTCACGCTGCTCCACTTGTTGCGGGACACTTAGAAAACACACGTAATTGCGCTCATTGATAAAAGTTAGCGACTACTACGAAAATACTACTATCAGCACCAGGGGAAGAAGGCAACTTGCAAAAACGTATAGCTCACCTGCTCGGACTATAAAGTTCAGACTCTCCCAGCAGAAGGCGAACACGGCTGCAGCTTGCAACGCCAAGCAAGTCAAGCGCTAACAACCGCACGAAATAACTTTTAACCCCGACTGTTTTGGAGGAGATAATTCCCGAAATCGTGCGGCCACCATTGTGCCGCTGACTTGACCACAACAAAGTGATGAGACGAGCTCAGGCATCGAGCTACGCGACACACACGCTTTCCGCAAACAAAAGAGTAAACAAAAAAAATACGCGACGATTTTTTTGTTAACGACGTTCCTTCCGCTCGTCGTGGCGAAAGTGCAAAGCGGATCCGTCTCGCCGTGAAATAATAGCGTTCGGACTGATTTGAATTAACGTGACGCACGACAGCCCTACAAAGACGACATAACTTCATCAACAAAAAAAAAGCTTGGCGATAAAGTTACGGCGCTAACGTCTCGCCAACTTGCGTCGACTTATTGCGAAAGATAACGCACTGCGAAAGGCTAAACCGGCGGGATACAGCGCGAGTAATGGGCATAGTTGAGACGTTGTTTTTTTTTTTTTTTTTACCTTTTCTTTTGTAGAGCGCTTGACAGCTCAGCGAGCGGCGGCCATGTTTGTTTCATCCGGGGATTATGCGGGCGCTGAGCTGCTTTAGCCTTTAGCCCGGAGACAACGACCTGCCCCGGGCCACAAAGAAGCACAAACACGGCGGAAAAACGGACATCCACGGTCATAAAGACATCAGAACTAGGATATATAGCCTGCCTGTGCGTGTCTGGATGAATTAAAAGCGAAAATAAGTTGCGGTTGATGTAATAAAAGTGCTCAAATTGAACTTAATTAAACGTTTGCCTATTTCTCCCATGATTCAAAGCGGCTATTGGAGGTTAAATGGGCATAAACAGAGCTCTCTCCATTCAAAGACTGATTCAATATTTCCCATATATGTGTGACATTTTGTTAGAATGTGCCCTTTATTCCAACATCCCTTCAGTATAGATCACTTGATTGAGGAATATTGGAATTAACCCCTTAACTCCCACCTGAACCGAGCACATTTTCTCCAGTTTGGCTTTACCCCAATCCAAAAGCTTCTGGAAAAAAGGTGTGAAAATAGTGACAAAACTGAGACGAAAACAATGATGGAAATGTGACATAAAAGTGACGAAAAAATGACAAAAAAAGTGACGAAAAAGTGGAAAAAATGTCACAAGAAATTGACAAAAAATGTATGAAAAAATGACAAAAATATGATCAAAAATGTGACAAAAAATGACCAAAATGTAACCAAAAAATGACAAAAAGTTGATGAAAAAATGAACAAAAATGTGACAAAAAATGCCAAAAAAATTACAAAAATGTGACAAAAGTTTGACAAAAAAGTGACGAAAAATGGATGAAAATGTCACAAAAATGACAAAAAAATTACAAAAATGTGACAAAAATTTGATAAAGATTTGACCAAAAAAATGACAAAAATGTGTAAAAAAAAAAAATGACAACAAAAATGAGTTGAATACCCAACAAAAAAATGATGGAAAAAAAATCTGATGACGTGAGGAAAAAGATCCTCTCGGTTCAGGCGGGAGTTAAGAGGTTAACATACAAATTGTTGACCTCTCAACCCCCATACCCCCATACTACAAGAAGCAAATTTTCTCCAGTTATTATGCAGGTGTCCAGGCATTACTCAAATCTGAAAGCTTCCTGGAAAAAAGTGTGAAAATTGCGACGAAAACGAGGCGTAAATGAGGATCAAAAAGCGACAACAGAACAACGACAAAATCATGACAACAACTCAACAAAAAAATTACAAAAACTCAACCAAAAAGTGACAAAAATTCAACAAAAATGTGACAAAAACTCAACAAAAGAATTACAAAAACTCAACAAATTCAAATGAGGTGTTACACAGGCCTATATAATGGCCAAAGAGGACAGAATGCATTTGGTTTAGGTGGGTGGAAAGAGGTTAACATATATCAACCATAAGCCCTTTTCATGTGGCATATCAAGCATCCACATTTTTCTTTCTGAAAAGCCTATGGAAATTCCTACGTACGTATCTCTGGCAAATAAACCAATATTGAAAAAATGTGCACTGGACAGCAATTTTCATTAGGTTAACCTCTTAACTCCCGCCTGAACCGAGAGGATCTTTTTCCTCATGTCAGATTATATTTCCATCCGTTTTTTGTTGGGTATTCAACTCATTTTTGTAACTTTTTTGTAGTTTTTTTGTAATTTTTTGTCACATTTTTTTTGTAATTTTTTGTCAATTTTTTTTATCCACTTTTTGTATATATTTTGTCGAATTTTTATCAAATTTTTATCATTTTTTATCAAATTTTTATCATTTTTTTGTCATATTTTTGCATTTTTTTGTCTGATTTTTATTACATTTTTGTCATTTTTTTGTCAATTTCTTGTCAATTTCTTGTGACATTTTTGCCACTCTTTCATCGATTTTTCGTCACTTTTTTGTCACATTTCCATCATTGTTTTTTCGTCTCAGTTTTGTTGCTATTTTCACAACTTTTTTCCAGAAACTTTTGGATTGGGGTAAAGCCAAACTGGGGAAAATGTGCTCGGTTCAGGTGGGAGGTACGGGGTTAATAGTTTAAAGGTTGTAGAGCTCATCTGTCCCGCCAACTTCAAAAAAATTAAAATCCCATTCATGTTTCACAATGACTTTCCAGTAAGATTCCGCTATAAAGAGTTTAAAAGTATGAAGCAGCTGCTGTATCAGATAGCCAATCATTGTGCAGATATTAGACAAGAAAGAAAACCCTTGAAAATACGGCGAAATATGCAGTATGACTGATTTCTCTATTCCAAATGTTTGTAGCTCTTGGGAAAATTGCAAAAATGCAGCAAACTCCAAAGACAAGCAGCACAAGGAAGTAGAAAAGGATAACAACAGATCGAAACTATCTTGGACGTGAAAGCTTTACCGAACAACAGGTCTTAACAGGTAGGTTTTTCCTTGGAAGTTGTTTTGTCTTCATTGACAAAATACTGCTCCAGGGGAAGCACAGTCACTTTAAAGTACCGTTTACTTAAAGGGATGTTTCAGGATTTTTGACATAGGACCTCATTTCCTAGTTATCCAGAGTGTTGTTGATTTCTAGAGATATATGTGTTTTAATTCATGCAGTCCTTATATTTGAAGAGTTTAGTGGTGCTAGGCTCGTGCTAGGCTAGCGCATGTCTATGGTAACTATTAGCCTGCATTAAAAACCTCTTCAAAATCATGGGCTCGTCCTCCAAGCGTTGCCATATCTGATTTGTGGAAAGCTCCTTTGTGAATTGTAGTAATGCGGCCGCAGGTAAACAAACTACTGTAGATCCGGTAACCGAGCAGATCACTCCGCCGCGGCGTAGCAACAACCAGGAAGCTGCTCAAACATGAGTTCTTTTAAATGCAAAATGGTTCTATTTCAAAAATTAGTCAGTCGACACAGACATTTATATGGGTCGTCTGGTGTTGTAAGTGATTTGCCTCGGGTGCACTGTGCTTAGGTCAGACTGTTTTAATGCAGGCTACTAGTTACCATAGACATGCACTAGCCTAGCACTAGCCTAGCGCCACTAAACTCCTCAAATATAATATATATATAATATCACGTTGTCCATTTCCACTGCTACGCGGATGACGCCCAGCTCTACCTCTCTCCCAAACCATCTTCATCTCTTCCTCCATCCTCCCTTTGCCCTCTGTCTACAAGAAATTCATTCGTGGTTCTCCTCCAACTTCCTCAAACTGAACATGCTCCAAAACAGAAGTCCTTCTCGTATAGGCACCTCCTCCACTCTCGCCAAATCTAACAGTTTTCCTATTGGCTTGTTGCACAATGTGGCTACGCTAGTTCCTCTGAGCTGAAGCTGTGGGCGCTAGTACTTCCTGTTTGTATTCATTTCCATTAAGATGAGCTTAGACCAGTGAGTTCCTGGTAGAAATATTTCCATAGAGGAGACGTTTATGTTTGTGAGGATCAGAGAGTTTGTCTTGAAGCTAAAGGCTAATTTAACCTCTTAACTCCCGCCTGAACCGAGAGGATCTTTTTTCCTCACGTCATCAGATATTTTTTCTCCATCATTTTTTTGTTGGGTATTCAACTCATTTTTGTAACTTTTTTGTCATTTTTTTGGTCACATTTTATTTAATTTTTCTCCGTCAATTTTTTTAACAAATGTTTGTCTTTTTTTAGTCACATTTAGTCACATTTTTGTAATTTTTTTGGTCAAATTTGTATCACATTTTTGTCCTTTTTTTCGTCAATGTTTTATTGCATTTTTGTCACATTTTGGTCATTTTTTTAATCAAATTTTTGTCATTTTTTGTCACATTTGTGTTTCTTGTCACATTTTTGCCACTTTTTCATCAATTTTTCGTCACTTTTATGTCAATGTTTTCTAATTTCCATCATTGTTTTCGTCTCAGTTTTGTTGCTTTTTTCACAGCTTTTTTCCAGGAGCTTTTGGATTGGGGTAAAGCCAAACTGGAGAAAATGTGCTCGGTTCAGGCGGGAGTTAAGGGGTTAATGCATTACACAATTTGAAATAATGCCTTTTTATGTATATTTTTTTTTATAGCATGTTAGCCTTTAGCTTCAAAGCAAACTATCAATCCTTTATGATCACAGGCGTCTCCTCTGAACTCGTTACATCATGATTTGAACACAGAAAATGATCATCGACCGGGAACTCACCGCCCACAACGTAATCTTTAGAAAATATGATTATTATTCCAGGAAAAGAACACGGACAGGAAGTACTGGCGCTCACACCTTCAGGTCAGAGGAACTAGCATAGCCACACCGTGCAACAAGCCAATTCCCTTCAACAACTCATCTGTCCTTCCCTCCCCTCAGGTTGAGAGTCTGGGTGTCATCCTCGAAAGTACACTCTCCTTCCAGTCTCACGTCAGCATCACTCGGTCTGTATGTTCTCTCACCCCCCCCCCCCTGCAACTCACTTCTGTTCGGTCTTCCCAACAAATCCCTCCGAAAACTGCAGCTCCTCCAAAACTCTGCAGCTCGAATCATCACACGGACCCCCCTCCTCTCATCACATCACCCCCCGTCCTACAACAACTCCACACAAACCGTTTTAAGAAAAGCTTTGTTCCCGCTGCCCTTTCCTTTATGAACAAATCGGGATCAAATTGCCCCTGACACGGGTTTTTTTAATCTTTGTAACTGTCAAATGGCTTAAACTTCAGTTGTTTTTGTACCAAATGCACATCCTGTTAGCATGTGGAGCAGTTACAAGTTTTATATTTTATATGTGTGATGTTTTATCTTTGTATAATGTGTTTTAATGTAAAGACTAGTTCTCAGAATTGCAAAACGAATTTACCCACGGGTACAAATAAATTAACCTAACCTAACCTAACCACCGGCTTCCCATAAAACAAAGAATCAACTTCAAAATGCTCCTCATCACATTCAAAGCTCTTCATAACCTGGCCCCTCCGTACAGATCTGACCTCCTCCACTCTCAAACTCTCCGTCCCACCGGCCAAACTCGTCACCCTGGGGCACAGAGCATTCAGCCGCCCTGGAACTCTCTCCCCTCTGACCTCCGTACCATAGACTCTCTGCCACTCTTCAAATCCAAACTCAAAACTCACCTGTTCAGACAGTCCTACACCAGCTACGCGCTCACCTTCTCAATCGTCTGTTTTCTGTTTTATTCTGTTGCTCTTGTTTTTAATGTTTTTAATGTGTCCATTGTACAGTGTCCTTGGGTGTTCTGAAAGGCGCTTTTAGATAAAATGTATTATTATTATTATCATTATTATTATTATCACAGGGCTCTACAAGCGCACCTCTTTTCTGCACCCTTCGAAACTTCCTCTGGACAAAGGCAGACTACAGAGATACTCAGATTTGCTTCTGTGTGGGCTAGGAAATTGCATATTCTATTTTAGGCGACTGTCATCTGTTCAGTAATGGCCCTGCATTGAATCTGCAAACTGTGGCCCTAAACCTCTTAACCCCTTAAGCTCTAAAGAGCCATATTTGGCTCCGCACCCCTCTTGTCTGCATCTCCGGGGCCATAACTTTCGCATACAAATACTGTCAGTCATATTTTTCACCTCTCTGTGTTCAGTGGACTCTCAGCAACAAATTCATCCACTCCAATTTCAAATCAACAGATCCTAACTCAAACAGCAAGCCACAATATGTCAATTTGTCATAATTCGTTGTACATATTTTGGTCAGTGACAAATAAATGCTATTGTGTAATGTTTTTGGAAAAAATGGTGTTCATTTTTAGACAGGGAATACAATTTTGTGACCCAATATGTCCCTACGACTAAAATACTTAATTTCTGTAAAAAAAAAAAAAGAAAAAAAAAAGAAAGAAAATGTACAAAATTATTATTATTATTTTTAATTTGGCACAATTAGGCACAGTTAGATTCCGCCTGGACTTTTTTTTTATAAAGCATGTATAACTTCAGTGTTTTGACCTACTGGTATTTTGTTGACTACAGGGAGCACACACTATATTGATTATTTCCATTTCTGTTCTTATTTGCTACAGCACAGACAGAGAAAGAGCATTTTCAGGTGAAAATATATGTTTTTTATTCAGGCGGAATTTAGATTTTTCTGTTTCAATCTAATTTTTACTTACAAACTGTAATTTAAAAAAAATATTTTTCATTGAAACAAAATGTCCCAAGGATAAAGTTTATTTTGGTACCAAGATTAGCCATGTACCCCTTGTAGAGGCTGAGTTAAACCCAAATAAACACATGTACAGCATTTTGGGGAAAAGGGCCCTAGACAAGAAAGGGTTTTAACTCCCGCCTGAACCGAGAGGAGCTTTTTCCTCACGTCATCAGATTTTTTTTCCATCATTTTTTTGTTGGGTATTCAACTCATTTTGTAACTTTTTTGTCATTTTTTTGTCATTTTTTATTACATTTTTGTCATTTTTTTGTCATTTTTCTGTCAATTTTTTATCACATTTTTGTAAGAATTTTTGTCACATTTTTGTCCTTTTTTTTGTCAATTTCTTGTGGCATTTTTGTGACATTTTTGCCACTTTTTCATAAATTTTTCGTCACTTTTTTGTCAATGTTTTCTCACGTTTTTGTCACATTTCCATCATTGTTTTCGTCTCAGTTTTGTTGCTATTTTCACAGCTTTTTTCCAGAAGCTCTTGGACTTCTCGAAAAAAAGCGACAATATTGGAACAAAAGAGCAAGTGACAAAGGAGCAACAAAAAGCGACAAAAATATGACAAAAAAGCGATGAAAGTGCAGCAAAGAAGAGACCAAAAACTCAGCAAAACGTTTTCGTCGCCATTTTGACGCTTTTTTCGAGAAGCTTTCAGATGTGGGTAAAGACAAACTGGAGAAAATGTGCTCGGTTCAGGTGGGGGTGAAGAGGTAAAAGGATTGGATGACAATATTTAAAATAAAGCCAGATACTTGATAACAGCAACAGCTATGTATGATAGGTTTATATTTGTTTTATTATTGTTAAACTACACTCAACTGCTGTCGTCTGCATAGTTCTCAGCTTTATGATGAAGCTATAAAACATCATGGTGGCAGAGTGGTTAACGCTCTCACCCAACAAGAAGATCCTGCATTCACTCTCAGACTGGGCCTTTCTCTGTGGACTTTGCATATTCTCCTTGTGTTTGCATAGGCTTCCCCCCACGTCCCCTTAACCTCTTACCACCCGCCTAAGCCAAATGCATTCTTCCCTCTTTGGCCATTATATAGGCCTGTGTAACACCTCATTTGAAAGCTAAGACCCACAAAACTGATCTTTTTCCTCGCGTTGTTGCTGTGTTGTGTCACCTTTTGTATGTTTTTTTTTTCTTTTCATTTTTGTCACATTTTTGTTGAATTTTTGTCACTTTTTTGTTGAGTTTTTGTCATATTTTTGTAGAATTTTTGTCACTTTTTTGTTGGATTTTTGTCACATTTTGTTGAATTTTTGTCACTTTTTTTTTTAATTTTTGTCATATTTTTGTAGAATTTTTGTCATTTTTTTGTTGAATTTTTGTCACATTTTTGTTGAATTTTTATCACTTTTTTGTTGAGTTTTTGTCACATTTTTGTTGAGTTTTTGTCACATTTTTGTTGAATTTTTGTCTCATTTTTTTTTTGAATTTTTATCATACTTTTGTTGAATTTTTGTCACTTTTTTGTTGAATTTTTGTCACATTTTTGTTGAGTTTTTGTCACATTTCTGTTGAATTTTTGTCTCATTTTTTTTTTATTTTTGTCACATTTTTATTTTATTTTTGTCATATGTTTGTTGAATTTTTTATCATATTTTTGTTGAATTTTTGTCACATTTTTGTTGAAATTTTGTCATTTTTTTGTTGAATTTTTGTCGCATTTTTGTTGAGTTTTTGTCACATTTTTTTCCTCGCGTTATTGCTGTGTTGTGTCACCTTTTGTATGTTTTTTTTTTCTTTTTATTTTTGTTGAATTTTTGTTGAGTTTTTGTCTTTTTTTTATTGAATTTTTGTCACATTTTTGTTGAATTTTTGTCACTTTTTGGTTGAGTTTTTGTCACATTTTTGTTGAATTTTTGTCACATTTTTGTTGAATTTTTGTCACATTTTTGTTGAATTTTTGTTGAATTTTTGTTGAATTTTTGTTGATTTTTTGTCACATTTTTGTCTAATTTTCGTCACATTTTTGTTGTGTTTACATCCTTGTTTTCTCCTCATTTTTTGTGGCTATTTTGGTGCTTTTTTCCCCATGAAGCTTTTTGATCAGGGTAAAGCCAAACTGGAGAAAATGTGCTCCGTTCAGGTGGGAGTTTAGAGGTTAAATCATATGAAATCCCTCTGGAGCCGAGACTCCCCTGAGAAACAGATTCTGAAATCGTTGGACTTAGATAAAGGCTTATAAGGAACATTATAAGAGTTCTCTTGTAGTAGAGCTGGTGCTTTTGTCATACAAAACCACGAAAAGTAGAAAAAGGTATTTGCCTCACAGCCTCATTTCTATTGTGAAATGTTGAGATGCAGTCGACGCCTCGGAAAACACATTTCTCACATTCTTTAGATTCCACAGACGCTTCATTTGTCTCTATTGGAACCAACTACATGTGGTTCTTTGATCAACATACAACAACATACATGACCCTTTGCCAGACTCAAAATGATTTACAGAGAAGAGGAGCTCAGATCTCATTAACATCTCACATTTACAGCAAATAACGGCACATTTGAGGACATATTTACAGTGTTTTTCTACGTCTATTTTCGACCTGCATCCAGGGACAATAAGACAATCGGGATTAAGGTCAGAGCGGCGCGTTAAAGCTGGATGGCCTTTCGAACGCCCCACAGAGCACGAGTTATATTTACACACAATACAGAGCCACTTCCCTTTGTTCAGCGGAGTAAAAATAGCCGCACAGCCTCAACTCAGCGAAGAGAAGGTTTCACGACAGCAGGACTGAACTGAGGTTCTTACAAAACCCAGGTTTCAATCGGCAGTAAAGGAAAGGAGTCGCTCTGTGGAAGAGTCTTGACCGTAAAATTAGTCCATTGATGTGTTTAACCTCCTAACTCCCGCCTGAACCGAGAGGATCTTTTTCCTCACGTTAACATTTTTTTGTTGGGTATTCAACTAATTTTTGTAACTTTTTTGTCATTTTTTTCTCACATTTTTGTCTTTTTTTTGGGTCATTTTTTTGTCAATTTTTTGTCATTTTTTGTGTCAAATTTTAATCACAATTTTGTAAAAAAAAAAAAAAAACTGTCACATTTTTGTAAATTTTTTATAAATTTTTTGTCATTTTTTGTCACATTTTTGTCATTTAAAAAAAAAAAAAAAAGTTAAATTTTTGTCAATTTTTTTGTCATTTTTTTGTCAAATTTTTATCACATTTTTGTCATTTTTTCGTCCATTTTTTGTCAATTTCTTGTGACATTTTTGCCACTTTTTTATCCATTTTTCCTCACTTTTTTGTCAATGTTTTCTCACTTTTTTGTCACATTTCCATCATTGTTTTCGTCTCAGTTTTGTTGCTATTTTCTCACCTTTTTTCCAGAAGCTTTTGGACTGGGGTAAAGCCAAACTGGAGAAAATGTGCTCGGTTCAGGTGGGAGTTAAGGGGTTAAGAAGTAGAAGAGAAGATTTTACGACAGGGATTCTTCCCAGATTATCATTCATCTAGTGGAAAAGCGGCTCCTTTGTAGTCATCGTATGTGAGATTCTTCTAGTTACTATTACTTGATTGCACAGTTTTGTGTCTGTTTTGCAGCTCCTGAGTGTTTCTCCAGAGCTGATGTGACAAGTGACCATCGTGAGATCAGTAAAGGCGAGTCGATTTGTAGGGCACAATTCATACAAAGTGCTTCATAAAATTACAAGAAAACAGATCAAATCGATAAAGCATGAAATGGTGAATGGACTCAACTTATGTAGTGCTTTTCTACCTATATCAGGCCCAATGTGCTTTACAGGAACCAGTCACTCATTCACACTCTCATTCATGCACCGATGTACGCAGACACTGGAACATACAAAAGGTGCTGGTGCTGTATAAAGTCAATATTCTCTCAGTCAGAATGCATTGTTTTTGTTGTATGACTCATTGATTGTTCCATATCTGACCTATTGCATTGAAGTGTGGGGAAGTGCCTGCAAAATATACATTAAAGAGGGGGTATTATGCTTTTTTCAGTCCCATAGCACCAGTCTATATCACACTACACTGATGACCAAACCTTCTGTTGGTCTGTAAATGCAGTAAATTAGAATAACTGCCTTGTATAAAATGTCTCTCTCAAAATGGCTGTAGTGAATGTCTTGAAATAGGCCTCTGTCTCTTTAAGAACCTCTGACCCTTTCCGACACGCCCCCTCCACACGCTTTCTGTGGCATCAGTGGGGAGGGGGTTCCGCTGAGGAGCAGTGGTTGGTTACTCGGCTGGTGACGAAAGCTCGGAGGCGTCTCCGGGAGGTGGGGGCGTTCCTAGGAGGACTCAGGCAAACCTATCCCTAAAATGGCCGCCATCAGAGTTTTTACAGATGACTCAAAAATACGTGAATGTGCCAAGGCAACACTTCAGGCATGTTTTTAATGAGGGAATGACATAATAACATGATGTAAAGCTTGAAAAAGTCAATTTTGCATAATACCCCCCCTTTAACCTTTTAAAAACATATAAAGCTCATCTGCAAAGTTTACCAAATAATTTACAAAACAGATTCACCAGGAGAGTTTTTTTTTTTACAAAACCCAGGTTTCAATCGGCAGTAAAGGAAAGGAGTCGCTCTGTGGAACAGTCTTGACTGTAAAATTAAAACTTCTAAGTCCATTGATGTGTTTAATCTCTTAACTCCCGCCTGAACCGAGAGGATCTTTTTCCTCACATCATAAAATTTTTTTCCATAATTTTTTTGTTGGGCATTCAACTCATTTTTGTAACTTTTTTTCTCATTTTTTTCTCATTTTTTTGTTGTTTTTTTTGTCAAATTTTGTCATTTTTTTGTTATTTTTGTCATTTTTTTGTCACATTTTTTCATCAATTTTTTATCCATTTTTTTGTCAATTTCTTGTGACATTTTCGCCACTTTTTCATCCATTTTTCGTCACTTTTTGTCAATATTTTCTCACTTTTTTGTCACATTTCCACCATTGTTTTCGTCTCAGTTCTGTCGCTATTTTCACAGATTTTTTCCAGAAGCTTTTGGACTGGGGTAAAGCCAAACTGGAGAAAATGTGCTCGGTTCAGGTGGGAGTTAAGGGGTTAACCTAAAAGTAAAAAAAAAAACAACAACGTCAAACGTGAGACGTAAAGGAGGAAGAAAAACGCAACAATAAAGTGACAAAAAAGCAAGAGGAAAGAGACCCATTTAGATCAGCTTTGTCGGCTTTCAAATGAGGCGCGACACTGGCCTATAGGCTGCAAGAAGCTTGTAGATTTGGGTAAAGCCGAACCAGAGAAAATGCACTTGGGTTAAAGCAGAGGTTAACACAGATTTCCTCCAGGTACAGTGCTTTCCCCTGCCCCTAAAAACATGCACAGTAGGCCGGAATAAATGAGAGGGCTTGTGTTTTGAGATTGAGCATGGTATGAATAATGATGACAGTGTAAGCTATGGGCCAGGGAGGGCATCCGGTGTAAGAAACACTAAATAAACACCTGCAGCATCTCTTCTTCTTCTTCTCTGAGCAGCGGCCTGATGGTTCCTCTGAGCTTCTGAAAAACTATAGGTGCTAAACTGATTTATAAAGAAGGGATTTTAATGTGTGTCATGTTGCCTGTTGTTCTAAAATGAAATGAATGACAGTAAAATGATTGAAAATAGTATAAGGGCTCTGGGTCACTGGGAGAAAACAATTGAAGTCCCGTGACGGCCGACCCGGAGGTTTCTCTGTTTCATTGTTGGGTTGTTGTCCAGGAGATCATTCATTTGTGTTTGGTTTCATCTAAACCAGCAATTCCCAAGGTCGGTGAGTGCAGAGCCGAAGGTTCCGCAGGCCCGGATTACAAGAAACCACTGGATTTAAACAATTACGTAATGCGTTTTCTCAGAGGTTTACATATAAAAGACGATTATTGAGCTAAATGTATAAAAGACAAAATCGTATTGACCCCTTAACTCCCACCTGAACCGAGCACATTTTCTCCAGTTTGGCTTTACCCCAGTCCAAAAGCTTCTGGAAAAAAGCTGTGAAAATAGCAACAAAACTGAGACAAAATGATGATGGAAATGTGACAAAAAAGTGACGAAAAATTGATGAAAATGTGGCAAAAATGTTACAAGAAATTGACAAAAAATGTACGAAAAAATTGACAAAAAAATAACAAAAATGAGACAAAAAAATGACAAAAATTTGATTAAAAATTGACGAAAAAATGACAAAAATGTGACAAAAATGTGACAAAAAATAACAAAAATCTGATAAAAAAAAATTGCTGAATAAATGAAAAAAATGTGACAAAAAATGACAAAAATGTGACAAACAAAATGACCATAATTTGATAAAAAATTGACGAATAAATGACAAAAATTTGATAAAAATTTGACAAAAAAATTACAAAAATTTAACAAAGAAATACAAAAAAAATGACAAAAAAGACAAAAATGTGAGGAAAAAATGGGAAAAAAAATGACAAATTTGACAAAAAATTGATAAAAAATTGGTGAAAAAATGGAAAAAATGAGCCAAAATGTGACAAAAAAATTACAAAAATGTGACAAAATGTGACAAAAAAATTACAAAAATGTGATTAAAAAAATTGACGAAAAAATGACAAAAATGTTAAAAAAAATGTGACAAAAAATTTGATTAAAAATGTGACAAAAAATGACCTAAATTTGATAAAAAATTGCCGAATAAATGAAAAAACAAAAAACAAAAATGTGATTAAAAAAATGACGAAAAAATTACAAAAATGTGACAAAAATGTGACAAAAATTTTGATAAAAAATGTGACAAAAAAATGACCAAAATTTGATAAAAAATTGCCGAATAAATGAAAAAAATGTGACAAAAAATGACAAAAATGTAAAAAAGAATTACAAAAAAAATGACAAAAAATAACAAAAATGTAACAAAAAAATTTACAAAAATGTGATAAAAAATTGACCAAAAAATGACAAAAAAGTTACAAAAATGAGTTGATTACCAACAAAAAAATCTGATGACGTGAGGAAAAAGATCCTCTCGGTTCAGGCGGGAGTTAAGAGGTTAAGTTAATGTCAAACTCACTTTTCACTTTTTATGTGAACGATGTGAGGACCCCTCCTGGACAATGAAAAATGATGATGGGACATTCACGCTGTTTGAAAGGACAATACGAGGAGAAGCTGTGTCGCTCAGAAAAGGGGGAACCGGAGGAAAAACAGCAACTCCTGAACGTGTCTGAACCCCAGAGTCCTGCAGCCCGGAGCCACAGCAGGGGTCCAGGTTCCCTCACAGCATGAGGCAGGAAATCACATAGATGGCAGAGATTAAAGAGGAGCCAGAGGAACAGAGTGTCAAACAGGAGGAAGAGCAGCTGCCGGTGTAAGTCTTTGGAATAGTCTTTTTGTTTTTACTTCACTACATTTGAAAGATAAACATAAAACATTATACTCCAGTACCTGTTTCAGCAATGCAGCAATCAGCACCATAACACTCATAAATGTCAAGGGCTTTATGTTTCTAAATGACATGGTTTAAACCCCTTAACTCCCACCTGAACCGAGCACATTTTCTCCAGCTTGGCTTTACCCCAGTCCAAAAGCTTCTGGAAAAAAGGTGTGAAAATAGCAACAAAACTGAGACGAAAACAATGATGGAAATGTGACAAAAAAGTGAGAAAACATTGACAAAAATGTTACAAAAAAATGACAAAAAATGACAAAAAAAATGACAAAAATGTGACAAAAAAACACAAAAAATGACAACAAAAAATGACAAAAAAGTGACGAAAAAATGACAAAAAAATGACAAAAAATTTTACAAAATATATGACAAAAAAGTGACGAAAAAATGACAAAAAACAGACCAAAAATGACACAAAATGACCTAAAAAAGCAAAAAAAATGACATAAAAAAGACAAAAAAAATGACAAAAAAATGACAAAAATGTAACAAAAAAAAGACAAAAAAATGACAAAAAAATGACAAAAAAATGACAAAAAAATGACAAAAAAGTAACGAAAAGTAACAAAAAAATGACAAAAATGTGACAAAGAAATGTGACCAAAAAATGACAAAAAATGACAAAAAAAATGACAAAAAAGTAACGAAAAAATTACAAAAATGTGACAAAGAAATGTGACAAAAAATGACAAAAAAAGACACAAAAATGACATAAAAAAACAAAAAAAATTACCAAAAATGGACAAAAAAATTACAAAAAATATGACAAAAAATATGACAAAATGGGACAAAAAAAGACAAAAAAATGACAAAAAAGTTACAAAATGAGTTGAAACCCCCCCAAAAAGATGAAAAAAATCTGATGACGTGAGGAAAAAGATCCATTTAGATGAGTTTTGTAGGTCCTAGCTTTCAAATGAGGCGTTACACTGGCCTACAGGATTTGGGTAAAGCTGAACTGGAGAAAATGCACTCAGTTCAGGCGGGAGTTAAGAGGTTAATAATCTGAGTGAAGGTTGACTGTGGTGTTTGCCCCACACTAGAGCAGGATCATCAGTATATTTGGGAGATAGACAATGTTTAACTCACAGTGGGAGAAATGCGATGTTAATGTAGAGAAGAGAGGGAAGAGGAAGCGCTCGTTGTGAGTCAGCACTCGCGCCTCACCCTTTTTTCTCTAAGCAACCCCCTCAGGCGACTGGGGCAAAAGCACTGGCGCATTGTTGTTTATGCACAAGATTCCAGCCTGGTGCAACAACGGGATTGCACCAGGCGAAAAGAAAAGATCGAGCCCTGAAAGTTTGGCGGCCCCTGGACTAAAAGGGGGGTTCGCAGGTTTAAACATAATTGGACCTAAATTGAAGCTTTTGGACTGGGGTAAAGCCAAACTGGCAAAAATGTGCTCGGTTCAGATGGGAGTTAAGGGGTTAAATCTCTTGAATGACCTGAAGACCACTCCAGGTCCAAACACGACATTATAACACAAGTAAAAGCTCAGAAAGCTCATTTGACTTTGACTTCCAAGAGTATAAAAAGAGTTAACCTCTTAACTCCCGCCTGAACCGAGAGGATCTTTTTCCTCACCTCATCAGATTTTTTTTCCCATCATTTTTTTGTTGGTTATTCAACTAATTTTTGTAACTCATTTTTTGTCAATTTTTTGTTAATTTTTTTGTCAAATTTTTATCACATTTTTGATTTTCTTTTGTCATTTTTTGTCATTTTTTCATACATTTTTTATCAAATTTTGGTCATTTTTTTTGTCAGTTTTTTGGTCTTTTTTATTATTTTTTTCGTCAATTTTTTATCAAATTTTTGTCAATTTTTTGTCACATTTTCGTAATTGTTTGTCACAATTTTGTCACATTTTTGTCATTTTTTTGTCATTTTTTTGTCAATTTCTTGTGACATTTTTGTGACATTTTTGCCACTTTTTCATCAATTTTTCCTCACTTTTTTGTCAATGTTTTCTCGCTTTTTTGTCACATTTCCATCATTGTTTTCGTCTCAGTTCTGCCACTATTTTCACACCTTTTTTCCAGAAGCTTTTGGACTGGGGTAAAGCCAAACTGTGCTCAAAAATGTTCTCGGTTCAGGTGGGAGTTAAGGGGTTAAAAATGTAATTGAATTTGAAAAAGTTCTCTCTTTTGACTCCGGATGTCACAAATACATCACGATAGTAGTTTCTCCTTTCATTCGGCGACATTTGTAGGAAGCGTTCCATGCCTTCAGCTAAATTCCACCTCGAAAACGTTCTTCTTGGTCGATGGAGAGAACGTTTCCCCCTAGAACATCTGCAGCGGTCGTGTGTTCTGCTCTTCTTACGACCGCTTCACGTTTTAGACTGTGGTTTTTGGGTAATGAGCTGCACCGTCGCCGTCCCAAAGCTTTTAAAAGGCACAACTGTAGCTGGTTTAACCTATTTAGGTCAATCTGCAGTTCACAGTCTGCCGCGCCCGCTGACCTGATTCACTTCGCCAAAGGTTCCCTCGCTCAAAACGCACTCAAGGTTTTTCAAAGCTGCGGCACAGAAAACAGGAATAAGTGATTGATGGTGTTTCTTTTTTAGGGCTGATGGTTTTCTTGGTGTGACGACCACATCCAAGGAAACAACCTCTTAACTCCCACCTGAACGGAGCACATTTTCTCCAGTTTGGCTTTACCCTAATCATAAAGCTTCTTGGGGAAAAACACCAAAACAGCCAAAACAATGAGAAGAAAACAAGGATGTAAACGCAACAAAAAAATGGTAAAAACTCTACAAATAAGTGACAAAATTCGAACAAAAAAATGACAAAAATTCGACAAAAAAGTGACAAAAACTCAACAAAAAAGTGACAAAAACCCGACAAAAAAGTGACAAAAACTCACCAAAAAAGTGACAAAAACCCGACAAAAAAGTGACAAAAATTCACCAAAAAAGTGACAAAAACTCACCAAAAATGTGACAAAATTCCAACAAAAAAGTGACAAAAACTCAACAAAAAAGTGACAAAAACTCGACAAAAATGTGACAAAAACTGGACAAAAAAATGACAAAAATTCGGCAAAAAAATGACAAAAAAATGACAAAAACTCGACAAAAAAATGACAAAAAATTGACAAAAATGTGACAAAAACTCAACAAAAAAGTGACAAAAATCCAACAAAAAAGTTTAAAAAATTCAACAAAAAAGTGACAAAAACTCAACAAAAAACTGACAGATATTCAACAAAAAAGTGACAAAAACTCACCAAAAAAGTGACAAAAATCCGACAAAAAAGTGACAAAAACTCGACAAAAAAGTGACAAAAAATCAACAAAAAAGTGACAAAAACTCAACAAAACTGTGACAAAAACTGGACAAAAAAATGACAAAAATTCGGCAAAAAAATGACAAAAAAATGACAAAAACTCGACAAAAAAATGACAAAAAATTGACAAAAATGTGACAAAAACTCAACAAAAAAGTGACAAAAATCCAACAAAAAAGTTTAAAAAATTCAACAAAAAAGTGACAAAAATCCGACAAAAAACTGACAAAAACTCAACAAAAAACTGACAAAAACTCAACAAAAAAGTGACAAAAACTCAACAAAAAAACTGACAAAAACTCAACAAAAAACTGACAGATATTCAACAAAAAAGTGACAAAAACTCACCAAAAAAGTGACAAAAATCCGACAAAAAAGTGACAAAAATTTAACAAAAAAAAACATAAAAAGGTGACTCAACACAGCAACAACGCGAGGAAAAAGATCAGTTTTGTGGGTCTTTGCTTTCAAATGAGGTGTTACACAGGCCTTTAGTGAAAGAGGACAGCATGCATTCGGTTTAGGCGGGTGGTAAGAGGTTAAAGCGAGTGAGGATTTTCAGGATGACGTTCCAGTAATAAAGCGCAGATTTCCAGCCATTTCAATCGATCGTTGTACAGCCCACTGTCACAACAGGGATCGCCTTGAGGGACTGCACAAAAATGAAAACAATGAAACAAAAAGCCACATGAAAAACTCCAAAACCCAGTCGGAGAAAAAAGAAACCTCGCAGAAAGAGAGATCCACTCCCATGGACGGACGGACTACAGAGACCCAGGGCCGATGGGAGTCCTTCAGCAGACTTAAGAATGGACCGTACTTCCCGTCTTCATCCAAAGGCAGCTTTACCTCAGACTGTGGGTTAGAGCTTTAACCTCTTAACTCCCGCCTGAACCGAGAGCATTTTCTCCAGTTCAGCTTTACCCAAATGCTGTAGGCCAGTGTAACGCCTCATTTGAAAGCTAAGATCTACAAAACTCATCTGAATCATTTTTTGGGGGGGGTTTCAACTCATTTTTGTAACTTTTTTGTAAATTTTTGGTCAAATTGTTTGTCAATTTTTTGTCACTTTTTGTCACATTTGTCCTTTTGTTGTCAATTTTTTGTAATTTTTTTGTCCAATTTTTATCACATTTTTGTCCATTTTTTGCCACTTTTTCATCATTTTTTCATCATTTTTTAGTTATTTTTTGTAAATTTTTTCGTCATTTTTTGTCATTTTTTGTGACATTTTTGCCACTTTTTCATATCGTTTTTTTGGTCAATTTTTTGTAAATTTTTGTCAATTTTTTGTGACATTTTTGTGACATTTTTGCCACTTTTTCATCATTTTTTCGTCATTTTTTGTACATTTTTTCATCTTTTTTTGTCAATTTTTTGTCACACTTTTGTCATTTTTTGTTATTTTTTCATACATCTTTTGTCAATTTTTGTGACATTTTTGCCACTTTTTCATATATTTTTTTACATTTTTTGTATTTTTTTTGTCAAATATTTATCACATTTTTGCCACTTTTTCATAATTTTTTTGTCAATTTTTTGCCACATTTTTGTCACATTTTTGTCATTTTTTGTCACTTTTTCGTAATTTTTTTTGTCCATTTTTTTGACCGTTTTTTGTCTAAGTTTTCTCACTTTTTTGTCACATCTTAATCATTGTTTTCGTCTCAGTTCTGCCGCTATTTGAGTTGTCGCATTGACTTGCCTTGTGTACAAAATGCGCGGTGTAAATAAAGTTGCATTGCCTATGTTCTCACCTTTTTTCCAGAAGCTTTTGGACTGGGGTAAAGCCAGACTGGAGAAAATGTGCTCGGTTCAGGTGGGAGTTAAGGGGTTGAACTGACCTGATCATCAGCTAATTCGAAGAGATACATTTGAAGCCTCGTCATAAATGTAGAGACTGCATCTGCTTCTTCAACACGAGCCGGGAGTCACTCAAGAACATGTTCACAATCAACTCAATCAACTTTCCTATTGTTTGCATAACAGCCCCATTTTACCGCTCGGATGATTGAAACGAGAGAGAGAGATAAGCTTCACTGTTACCGCAAAGATAAAACAATCAGGTCAAAAGGCTTGATTTAACCCCTTAACTCCCACCTGAACCGAGCACATTTTCTCCAGTTTGGCTTTACCCCAGTCCAAAAGCTTCTGGAAAAAAGCTGTGAAAATAGCAACAAGACTGAGACGAAAACAATGATGGAAATGTGACAAAAAAGTGACGAAAAATTTATGAAAAAGTGGCAAAAATGTGACAAAAATGCCACAAGAAATTGACTAGAAATGTGACAAAATGTGACAAAAATGTGACAAAAAAATGACAAAAATTTGCTTAAAAAATGACCGAAAAATGACTAAAATGTGACAAATCTTTTACAAAAAAATGACAAAAAATGACAAAAATTTGATTAAAAAATGACAAAAAAAAATGACAAAAATGTGACAAAAAAATGACAAAAATGTGACAAAAAAATGACAAAAATGTGACAAAAATTGACAAAAATTTGATTAAAAAATGACCAAAAAATGACCAAAAAATGACAAAATTGTTACAAAAAAAGGACAAAAATGTGACATAAAATGACAAAAATTTGATTAAAAAATGACAAAAATGTGACAAAACTTTTACAAAAAAATGACAAAAATGTGACAAACATTTTACAAAAAAATGACAAAAATGTGACAAAAAATTTACAAAAAAATGACAAAAATGTGACAAACATTTTACAAAAAAATGACAAAAATGTGACAAAAAATTTACAAAAAAATGACAAAAATGTGACAAAAATGTGACAAAAAATGACAAAAAATTGACAAAAATGTTACAAAAAATGACAAAAATGTGACAAAATTGTTACAAAAAAAGGACAAAAATGTGACAAAAAATTTTACAAAAAAATGACAAAAATGTGACAAAAAATGACAAAAAATTGATTAAAAAATGACAAAAAAATTACAAAAAATGACAAAAAATTTACAAAAATAAATGACAAAAATGTGACAAAAAATGACAAAAAATTGACAAAAAAAGACAAAAATGTGACAAAAAAAAGACAAAACAAATAAAAATAAATAAAAGTTAAAAAAAAATGAGTTGAATACCCAACAAATTACTATTCAAAGTATTATCCACACGTCTCTCTAAAGCATGAGAGTAAATCGCGTTACTTTTTTGGTTATTCCTGCACTTCCACTCACGCCTGTTCCTTTGTCTGCTATTGGACGGTGCCGCTGGGTCTCGTTTTAATTGGGCGAGCCTCCAGTTCAGCAGGACACCGCGTGAGGCGTTCATGACTTCAGGGGAAAGCGGAGACTCCCTTGAACGTAAGTTTACGCACATCCTCCACCTTTCCACCTCTCTTTCGTCTGCAGCGGTGGACACATCTGGTTCACCTGCATCCCCCGCTCCTCCACATTCCTCTCTTGACTTGCTTAGGAAAAATGACAAAAAAATGACAAAAAGTTGATTAAAAAATGACAAAAAAATGACAAAAATGTGACAAAAAATGACCAAAATGTGACAAAAAAATGACAAAAATTTGATTAAAAAATGACGGAAAAATGGCAAAAATGTGACAAAAAAATGACAAAAATGTGACAAAAAAATGACAAAAATTTGATAAAAAATTTGATTAAAAAAATTTGATTAAAAAAATGACAAAAATGTGACAAAAAAATGACAAAAATTTGATTAAAAAATGACGGAAAAATGACAAAAATGTGACAAAAAAATGACAAAAATGTGACAAAAAAATGACAAAAATTTGATTAAAAAATGACGAAAAAATGACAAAAATGTGACAAAAAAATGACAAAATTTTGTTAAAAAAATGACGAAAAAATGACAAAAAATGTGACAAAAAATGACAAAAATTTGACAAAAAATTAGAAAAATGTGATTAAAAAATGTAACTAAAAATGACAAAAATGTGACAAAAAAAAAGTTACAAAAATGAGTTGAACACCCAACAAATTACTATTCAAAGTATCATCCACACGTCTCTCTATAGCATAAGAGTAAATCGCGTTACTTTTTCGGTTATTCCTGCACTTCCACTCACGCCTGTTCCTTTGTCTGCTATTGGACGGTGCCGCTGGGTCTCGTTTTAATTGGGCGAGCCTCCAGTTCAGCAGGACACCGCGTGAGGCGTTCACGACTTCAGGGGAAAAGCGGAGACTCCCTTGAACGTAAGTTTACGCACATCCTCCACCTTTACCACATCTCTCTTTTGTCTGCAGCGGTGGACACATCTGGTTCACCTGCATCCCCCGCTCCTCCACATTCCTCTCTTGACTTGCTTAGGAAAAATGACAAAAAAATGACAAAAAGTTGATTAAAAAATGACGAAAAAATGACAAAAATGTGACAAAAAATGACCAAAATGTGACAAAAAAATGACAAAAATTTGATTAAAAAATGACGGAAAAATGACAAAAATATGACAAAAAAAATGACAAAAAAATTGATTAAAAAATTACGAAAAAATGACGAAAAAATGACAAAAATGTGACAAAAATTTGATAAAAAATTTGATTAAAAAAATGACAAAAATGTGACAAAAAAATGACAAAAATTGATTAAAAAATGACGGAAAAATGACAAAAATGTGACAAAAAAATGACAAAAAAATGATTAAAAAATGACGGAAAAATGACAAAAATGTGACAAAAAAATGACAAAAATGTGACAAAAAAATGACAAAAATTTGATTAAAAAATGACGAAAAAATGACAAAAAATGTGACAAAAAATGACAAAAATTTGACAAAAAATTAGAAAAATGTGATTAAAAATGTAACAAAAAATGACAAAAATGTGACAAAAAAAGACAAAAAAAAGTTACAAAAATGAGTTGAATACCCAACAAATTACTATTCAAAGTATTATCCACACGTCTCTCTAAAGCATAAGAGTAAATCGCGTTACTTTTTCGGTTATTCCTGCACTTCCACTCACGCCTGTTCCTTTGTCTGCTATTGGACGGTGCCTCTAGGTCTCGTTTTAATTGGGCGAGCCTCCAGTTCAGCAGGACACCGCGTGAGGCGTTCACGACTTCAGGGGAAAAGCGGAGACTCCCTTGAACGTAAGTTTACGCACATCCTCCACCTTTCCACCTCTCTCTTTCGTCCGCAGCGGTGGACACATCTGGTTCACGTGCATCCCCCTCTCCTCCACATCCCTCTCTTGACTTCCTCGTTGCATATTTTTCCTCATTCCCACCGGTTTTCTCCGCGTGCGCCGGACTTTACTCCCCCGTTTCCTGCGCGCGCTCGAACGCAGCAGCGCAAAGTTGCCGACTACAACAATGAACGTCAGCGGCGGCGTGCGCTCGTGTCGGGACCGGGTTTAAAGTTCCCCTTCCCCATCCTTAAACACGGCCCGCTACGTTCACTACATGTGCTCGCAGGGTGAGTGCCAGGCTTTACAAACACTGTCTACGCCTTAACTCTGGGAAAGATGAGACGAAAAGAGGGCGAGAGTCGGGCCAAAAAACCACCGCGGTGCGCAAGCTCCACGAACGCCACCCCGGGAGGAGCTGCGTGGCGAAAAGAGTTGTTTTTAGCCTTGTTGTTGCGATTAGCCAGCGAGCACGTGCCGTAGTTGTGTTGCAATATGAAAACACGGCGGCTTTGAGTCATGTGGATTTTGCTTTGCCCGCAGGAGTGTCCAAGGCACGGGGCTAAATGGAGCTGGAGGACCAATGGTGGAAGGGACAGCTCGCCGGGGACATTTACCAGGCGCTGCGCTACAAGGTGAGTGAGGGGGGAAGTTGTTTTGACCCCTTAACCTCTTAAGTCCCGCCTGAACCGAGAGGGTTTTCTCCAGTTCGGCTTTACCCAAATCCTGTAGGCCAGTGTAACGCCTCATTTGAAAGCTAAGATCTACAAAACTCATTTAGATGGATCTTTTTCCTCACGTCATCAGATTTTTTTCCCATCATTTTTTTTTTTGGGGGGGGGGGGAGTTCAACTCATTTTTGTAACTTTTTGAAATTTTTTGGTCAAATAGTAAATTTTTTGTCATTTTTTCTTCCATTTTTTGTCATTTTTTTAGTCATTTTTTTCATTTTTTTTTCATTTTTTTTTCATTTTTTTGTCATTTTTTTGTCCATTTTTTGTGACATTTTTGCCACTTTATCATCATTTTTTCGTCATTTTTTGTCACTTTCTGTCAATTATTTGTCAAATTTTTTGTCATTTTTTGTGAGTTTTTGCCACTTTTTCATCTTTTTTTTTGTCCAATTTTTTGTCCAATTTTTTGTCCAATTTTTGTCATTTTTTGTCATTTTTTTTGTCACATCTTCATTGTTTTCATCTCAGTTCTGTCGCTATTTTCTCGCATGTTTTCTCCTGTTCTCCAAATTCTCCAAATCTAAAAGCTTCTTCAAAATGGCGACAAAAAACGAGAAGAAAATGAGGATGTAAATTGACAAAAATGACAAAAATCCAGCAAAAAAGTGACAAAAATCCAGCAAAAAAAGACAAAAATCCAGCAAAAAAAATGACAAAAATCCAACAAAAAAGTGACAAAAATCCAGCAATAAATGTGACAAAAAAGTAACAAAAGTGCCATAAAGTGACAAAAACACATAAGGGAAACAAAAAGTGACGGCAATGGCAAAGAGGAGAGAATGCATTTGGTTTTGGCGGGTGGTAAGAGGTTAAAAAAACAACAAAAATGTGGCGACGTGACGAAAAGTTTCCACCACTTTTGTAGGTCTTAGCTTTCAAATGAGGCGTTTCATTGTTGATCTCCAGTCGAGAAGCTTTTAGATTTGGGTAAAGCCCAGTATAAAAGAAAAAAACATGAATCTAAAAGGAATTCCGTGGAGTATGGTGCACCACAAGGTTCAATTTTGGGACCATTATTATTTATATTAATGATTTTGCTTCTGTTTCTACGACCACCTTTCCCGTTCTTTTTGCTGATGATGCCAGTCAAAAAAATAATAATCAATTTGTCCTTTTAAAAATGGCGAGCTGTTTTTGGAATTCGTGGCCACATAAAGACAGAGGTGCCATAATACACCAAAAGAAAAGGCTTCGCCACTTGGGTGTAACTTATTGTTCTGGTCTGGGTTTGCCGCAGTTGGTCCGGTTCAGCAAAACTATGTGCCTAAAGAATGAGATCATCTGAAGACTTGAACATCCTGAATGACCAGGTTAATGGGTTTCCTTCTTCCTATTCCAACATGACATGATTCACGGGTGGTTCAGGGAGCATGAGACATCATTTCCACACATGGATTTGCCTCCACAGAGTCCAGATCTTAACCCCATGGAGATTTTTTGGGATGTGCTGGAGAAGGCTTTACACATGGGTCACACTCTCCCCTCATCAATACAAGATTTTGGGGGGGAAATGAATGCAGGTTTAACCCCTTAACTCCCACCTGAACCGAGCACATTTTCTCCAGTTTGGCTTTACCCCAGTCCTAAAGCTTCTGGAAAAAAGCTGTGAAAATGGCAACAAAACTGAGACGAAAACAATGATGGAAATGTGACAAAAAAGTGAGAAAACATTGACAAAAAAATTACAAAAAATTGATGAAAAAGTGGCAAAAATATGACAAAAATGTGACAAAATGTGACAAAAAAATGACAAAAATTTGATAAAAAATTGACAAAAAAATGATAAAAAATTGACAAAAAAACTACAAAAAATTGTCAAAAACATGACACAAATTTGACCAAAAAATGACAAAAAATTGATTAAAAAATGACGAAAAAATGACAAAAATTTGACAAAGGACAAAAAAAATGACAAAAATGTGATAAAAAAACTACAAAAAATTGACAAAAAAATGACAAAAATTTGATTAAAAAAATGACGAAAAAAATTACAAAAATTAGAAAAAAAATGACAAAAAAGTTCCAAAAATGAGTTGAATACCCAACAAAAAAATGATGGAAAAAAAATCTGATGACGTGAGGAAAAAGATCCTCTCGGTTCAGGCGGGAGTTAAGAGGTTAACTACATGTGGCAGTAAGTCAAATGTATTGTTTTTTTAAAGGAACAGGCCACCATTTTTCCATACTGAGATATTCTTACCTGAGCTTAGACGAGTTGATACGTACCTGTCTGGTCTTTGTCTGTGCCCGTGGAAGAGCTCGGTCGCTTCCAACTTCACCCCATTTGGAGCCATAGGAATACATTGGGAGAGGCTAAATGCTAACTACATATCTCAGAGGTAGGCAAGTTTGCTTGGTGGAGGCTGATTTTCTTCATTGTAAAAAGACCAAGGGCTGGACCTGCCCATTTTAGCCCAATGTAAAGCACCATTTTCTACAAATGCCAGCGTTGTATGTGCACGATTAGGGCGACCATTAAGCGATAGTCTGGTATCGGGAAAAAAGTTTAGGTTCTACTGGTATCTAAATGTAGTTACCGGGGGGGAAATACTTTTTCTTTTTTTTTTAAATGTACATGGTTCAAGTGGGGGTTAACCTCTTAACTCCCGCCTGAAGCGAGAGGATCTTTTTCCTCACGTCATCAGATTTTTTTTCCATAATTTTTTTGTTGGGTATTCAACTAATTTTTTCCTATTTTTGTAATTTTTTTCTCATTTTTGTAATTTTTTGTAAAAATGTTATCACATTTTTTTTTATCAAAGTTTTGTCATGTTTTGTCACATTTTTGTCACATTTTTTCATCAATTTTTTATCAAATTTTTTGTCACATTTTTGTCATTTTTTCGTCAATTTTTTTAAATTTTTTGTCATTTTTGTCTCATTTTTGTCACATTTTTGTCACATTTTTGTCACATTTTTGTATTTTTTTTTGTCACATTTGTGTCATTTTTTTCGTCAATTTTTTGTCCATTTCTTGTGACATTTTTGCCACTTTTTCATACATTTTTCGTCACTTTTTTGTCAATGTTTTCTCACTTTTTTCTCACATTTCCATCATTGTTTTCGTCTCAGTTTTGTTGCTATTTTCACACCTTTTTTCCAGAAGCTTTTGGATTGGGGTAAAGCCAAACTGGAGAAAATGTGCTCGGTTCAGGTGGGAGTTAAGGGGTTAAAGCAGTTAATGCCAGTTTGAATCAGATCGAATGCTTTTTTTATCCAATTTATTGACTTTTGATGCCCCACGGAAACCTCATAATGGAACACTGGATCTTCTGACATTACAGAAGCTTAATACAGAACAGAAACAATGCCACAGTGGATGCTCAATATTTAAGTTACTCCTGCCTTGGCTACTCAATCTCAATTTTCCCATTAAAGTTGAGGCTTATATGACAAAAAAATAACCGTTTTAATGAATAAAATGAGGATTAGGGTTAGTCTCCACCTGATAATGCTCTGTATGTTTTCAACAAACTTTATCCTGGCCAAGTGACTTTAGAAATCTATTATAGAAAACGCTATCTCAATGGCCGCCGCCTGGGCGCCGCCATGTTTATTTCCCATACCGACTTAGAAGCTAAGCAGGAAAGTGCCTGGTTAGAACTGGGATGGGAGACCGTTTGGGAACACCAGGAAGCCTGGCGACAGTAGGCTGCTGTGGGTTGGTGTTATTACATCCGCGGCCGGCCCCCACGTGACGAGTCCCACCGGCCGCGGGCATTGGCCACGGGTCCATATGGACCGCGGTGCTGCTGTCCGAGGACAACCCGCCGTCACACAAACGCGAGTGCACGAGATCTGACTGCCGTGCGTGTGCGCGCATCCAAACAGGGCGATGTGTGTGTGCGTGTGTGTGTGTATGTATGTGTGCGCGTGCGCATCCAAACAGGGCCATGTGTGCGTGTGTGTGCGTGTGTGTATGTGTGTGCGTGTGCGTGCCCAAGACCTCCTCAAACACGAGCCTCTAATCACTCGCGCTGCTCCGACTGATTTATCCTCCGTGTGCGTAAAAGCGAAAATGACACTACAACTTAACGAGCGCATGGCCTGCACTGCGTAGTTTTTTTTCTTTTTATCTTTTTTTTTACTTTGCTGCTGTACCTTTTGTTTTCTATTTTGCTTTCACGTATTGAGCCCTGAGGTACATTTGATTCTAAAGCAGCTTGGAAAGCATTGCCAATTTTATTGTAAGGTTATACATACTGTCTAACAACGATCATTAGGCTATTTCAGTTCAAAACCTACTCATTATTTTTTGGATTGTGCACTACCGTGATGCACCAAACCACGGGTCCTGCACTTTGAACCAAAGCGTTAGAACTGAACCCCTAATATTTATCCATCATTATTCCACTGTCTCTTGAATTCTATTCCCTGAGTTTAGCGAACATATTGTCGTTGTAGTTTATAAGAAAGGAGCACGGGTGCATCAAACACTCCAATTGCAGTTTGTTTGACATTTTTTTTTGCATTCATTCTTTTACTCATTTGTAGTGGCCATAGTTTTTGACATGGGTTGGGAACCACTGGTCTACAGCTGAACTGTGTGACGGGTTGGACATTTCTTTGTAATCACTCATAATCTCAGAATATCAAATGTGGAGACTAGCGAGGCCCGGCCGAAGGCCGGGTCTCAGCTAGTAAATGTATACGGGACATTCCTTTGATTCGGTCCCAAATTTTGCATCTACCATCTCTGTGAATGCTGCTTCACGTCAAATAATAGCTTCCCATGTGTAAATGCTGTAGAGTCGCAGTTTGCCTCTTGTCTGGTGCCCACAGTGTTGAAATTCCTCTGGGTGAAATATGTCAGGAATGCCCCTTTGTTTGTGGCGTGCGATCCAGTTTGGGAGATAATGATGGCATGTTCACAAAATATTTAAACGTTCACTCGCAGCGTTTTCAACACACTGGAGCTTTGCAAAACGCTCTGTTCCATAATGTTTGAAGATAAAGGTGTTGTTTTTGTGAAGTCTAGAGATGCAGCAATCCAGCTTGAGAGAGTATCACTAAAAAAATGTGTAAAGTTGGGTTTCTGCTCAATCCAAAAAGAAGACATAATGTTGAAAAGGTACAAGGCTGTGACATCATTCACTTCCTGACTATAGAAACTCCGTATCCCAAGAACCATTGCGACATCGCGCCCGCTGGTCAAGGCAACCAGGTTTTCAGCAAACACGGCCAGTTTCTTTTACTTTGCAGACAAAAGTTCTACATTATTTCACTATTAAACAATCTGAATCCTGCTAATGTGAATCAAAATGATCAGTGGTTCGTTTAATTGGATCGTTGGGAACATTTTTTTGACGTTTTTCTTACTCTCAGTGTTAGATCTGGATAAAACGTCAACTCTCTGCCTGCATTATGTTTGAATACATTGTTTATAATATGTTTTCTACATGACAATAAATAAACACGTGTGGGAACGTGAAGCTCCACCAATCAAAAGCCTCGTAGTAGATCATGGGACTCCCGAGCATCCTGGGTAATGTAGTTCTAGGACAAAGGCTCGCAGTTAAACTAGATGGATCTCAGACGTGCTTTTTTTCACCTGCGTCTGACTTTGCGGTCGCTTTAGAACCACAGAGCTGGATTCAGCCCGAGAGTTAAAGACTTTGTTCCAAATCAATACGGTCTCAAAGCAACGGGGGAGTTTTACTTCCGGACCGGAGAGGAGGCGGGACTGTGGAGCTCTATCACTCAGAGCATTAAGTGATCTGACCATTACAGCTTGTGTATTACAAATATATCAGTTTTTCTTTAACAGCATTTCGTAAACTAAAATGCAAAACCTTGGCTACTCCAACAGTGGCCAATATTATTCTATACTTTCAGATGACCCAGTGATAGTTTCTGTTCCAATCCTGATTTGTTTCCAGCATGTCCATATTCACAGAGATGTATTTGGTGAATGTTTTGAAACGGTGAGAGTTCAGTATTAGATATATTTGGAATCGATACCTGTTCGTATTTTTTCCAGGATCGGCTCCGATATCCAATGCCAGTATTGGATCAGTGCAGCCGCCCATTGTATATCGACAGCATTTGTCTCACCCGGCTGCACAGATATTACAGATTTATAGGAACAGGAGCAGTTTGGAAACCAGGACATCAAACAGTGAAACAGACACAAATCTGTAACGTCCAAATGAGCAGTGAAGCAGAAGATGGATCGTTGCCTCGGGCGTCTCCCATCCCAAACTTCGAGGGGAACCACATTAAAGGAGAGATCCAGCTCATGTGGACAGACCGCAGACCTGCCCGGGGCTGATGTGTCAGAGACTGTGGAGCAGTGGAGTCCTGCATGTACTGGACCTTCAAACTTGGCATATGTTTTATACATTGTGCAGGTTTTTACACCTGGGTGTATCTGACTCACTGTATAAACAAATTCTACTTGAATGTTGGAGAAATTTCATATTCCAAGCATTTATAAGTAAGGATTAAACACCTCGGAGCCGCATTAGACGGTTATAATGCACGACACAGTGTTGTTCCTCCTGCATTATAACGTCTAACGCGGCTCCTCGTTGTTTAATCCGCTTATACCAGGGTCCCACAAACGTAACATTTATAGTAAATGTTTTTTTCATTGACTAAACTCACTAAATCTGCCAGACTACGGGACTATTTTGTGTGGGTTATTAGCCGGTCACTGAAGGCTGGTCTCAGAGCGAGTCATTCTCCGCAGCTATTACGAGGATCTCAGTCAGGCTCAACGACACAACATCAGCACAGAATCACAACACAACAGGACTAACCCGGAAACACTTTTCCCTGGAAGTAAACACCGATATGCGGCACTCGTGGGCAGGAGTTATTTACCTTAACTCCCACCTGAACCGAGCACATTTTCTCCAGTTTGGCTTTACCCCAGTCCAAAAGCTTCTGGAAAAAAGCTGTGAAAATAGCAACAAAACTGAGACGAAAACAATGATGGAAATGCGGCAAAAAAGTGAGAAAACATTGACGAAAAAGTGGCAAAAATGTAACAAAAATGTCACAAGAAATTGAAAAAAAATTGATGAAAAAATGACAAAAATGTGACGAAAAAAAGACAAAAAAAAAGACAAAAAAGTTACAAAAATGAGTTGAATGCCCAACAAAAAAATGATGAAAAAAAAAATTTGACGTGAGGAAAAAGATCCTCTCGGTTCAGGCGGGAGTCAAGAGTTTAACCTATAGCTAGCTCAACCAGCTCAACTGTTTATGGAAACAGCTGCGGTGGAGTCGCTCACACCTGGGCCCCAACTCAAACTTTTATGTTTGACTTTACTAATCCAGACAAAGATGCTTCAATGCAGGATCATTTTATGTACGCCTGAAAATGATGAATAGCCTTAACCGTTTTCAATAGAAATGTAAAGCTCATATGTTATTAACAGTAGCTAACCTAGCAGCTCACTCTCCTCTACAAACATTTATCAAACCTTTTGTTTTGAAATTAACACAAAATCCATCTCATACGTTCCTGTCAGTCACTAATTACGCCTTTATCTGATTCAGCTGTGTCATACGTTGCTTTGGCGACGCCCACAGCGGAGTGATATCCCAGTGATTTAACTACCGGACTACGTGTGCGGTTATACCGAAATAATGCACCAGCCAATCAGAATCCAGTATTCACCCAGACCATGGTATAATTAGTTTTACTTCATTTGACCTTGAAACCAGAACTTCCCACTTACATTCTCTTTTTCCGGAAGCTCCTGGCACCAGAAGGGCTCCTATTGTATATGTTTTAGTTGAGAAAACGGAGCACCGGCTCATACTTTTCTGTGTCATGGGCTATGAGACTCATCTCCACTCAATCCTGTAGTTCAGGGGCAACGTCAGGTCCGAGGGCCAAATCCCCCTGGTTTTTCTTATTCATATTTTTCAATGTGTGTCTGTATTTTTTGAAGGGAGCCCAGTGTAGATTCTTTTTTTACCACGGAAAGATAAATGTGTGTAGTTGTGACACCAGACGCTGCTGCTTTAGATAATGAAATGAAAGTCTGAAAACTACCACCGTGTGTTTGTTTCCTCTGGCAGGAAGTGAAGTTGCCGTCCTACAAAGGCCAGTCTCCTCAGCTCAGTCTGCGGCGATACTTCGCTGACCTCATCGCCATCGTCAGCAACCGGTTCAAGCTCTGTCCCGCGGCGCGTCACCTGGCCGTGTACCTCCTCGACCTGTTCATGGATCGCTATGACGTCACTATGCAGCAGCTCTACGTGGTCTCGCTCTCCTGCCTGCTCCTCGCCAGTAAGAACCTGCATTTATTTACTCGAGTCTCCCGCCTCTGAGGAGCAGCAGTGTGGATAAATGGCTTTCAAGCTTTATTAAAGACACGGAATCCTGGTCTATATTATAAAAGAAAAGAAAATTATACTAATAAGAGTAATGAAACTTCTTGATGTAAACCTGACAGTAGGGCTGTGCAATTAATCGAAATTCGATTACGATTTCGATTACAACAGTAAACAATTACAAAATTAGCAAAAAATCGATTATCATTTTTATTTTTTTTATTTTTATTTTTAAAAATTAAATTTTTGTTTCCAATTTTTTTCTTTTTTTTTTTTTTCTAATTTTTAATTTTCGGATTTTTGTCTTTTTTTGCTGGATTTTTGTCACTTTTTTGCTGGATTTTTGTCATTTTTTTTCTGGATTTTTGTCTTTTTTTGCTGGATTTTTGTCACTTTTTTGCTGGATTTTTGTCTTTTTTTATGGATTTGTGTCACTTTTTTGCTGGATTTTTGTCTTTTTTTGCTGGATTTTTGTCACTTTTTTTGATGGATTTTTGTCTTTTTTTTATGGATTTTTGTCACTTTTTTGCTGGATTTTTGTCATTTTTTTGCTGGATTTTTGTCATTTTTTTGCTGGATTTTTGTCTTTTTTTATGGATTTTTGTCACTTTTTTGCTGGATTTTTGTCATTTTTTTGCTGGATTTTTGTCTTTTTTTATGGATTTTTGTCACTTTTTTGCTGTTTTTTTTGCTGGATTTTTGTCACTTTTTTGATGGATTTTTTTAAAGGCAACAAATAATCGTTTGAATAATCGTGATTTCAATTATGACAAAAATATTCGTGATTATTATTTTTTCAATAATCGAGCAGCCCTACCTGACAGAGCCTTTTCTTTGGACAGACCTACAGACTAATATTTATATTCATTGCTCAGTCCTCTCCATTTACATTAACTAGTCAATTTGAGTGAGAATCCATGATGGCAGCTCCTAAAAAGTACAAAAAGGTGGGAAACTCCAGAGGTGGGAGAAAGTCACTAAATGCAAGTCTCGAGTCAAGTCCAAGTCGTGAAGGTCCAAGTCCCAAGTAAGTCCAAGTCAATCGGTCGTGGGCTCAAGTCAAGTCAAGTCTTGCTTTAGCCGCTTGCTTTAAAAATGAAACAGGGTCTTTTAAACATGAGCTGCTCTTACTTGTATTTTTGTTAGTCTCTGGCGGTTTTTCTGTCAGTGGTTCCCCTGTAATGCCCCAGCCCCTGTATACTCGGATTCGCCCCTGCTCAAAATAGATTCTGCGTAGCCTTTAGTCCCGCTGTCACTGGGCTGTTTGCGGATGTGTAAAATAACCTCTAAATGTTGTAAACTTTGTGTGAACGAATTAAAACATCGAAAAGCCCCAAGATTCCTGTTGATTAATCAGCTCTTACATGGTGGTTCTGGAGGCTCCGTCTGCGCTGTAGGTCCAGCCCATTGTTTCAAATGTTTTCCTGTCCGTAAATCTCCTCCTCTTCACTGTCTTTAGAAAACTTTTAATGCATCCAAAGAAATATTTCCTCCTTCCTTTTCGCGCTGTATTGATTAGAAGCGCTGTGTCGGGAAACCGAACACGCATGTGGATAATTACCATATGTAAACAAAGATGCGCCGCTTTTACGAAATGAATCCTGATCTTTCGACAGTTTCACTCAAATAAAAAATAACTATAAAGTCACAGCGAGTCACTGAGAGTCATTGGCCTCAAGTCCAAGTTAAGTCTCGAGTCACAAACAGCAAGTCCCAAGTCAAGTCAAGTCTTTTCGGAGCTTTGGTCAAGTAAGTCTCAAGTCGAGTCAAGTCTCGGGTCAAGTCATGTGACTCGAGTCTCCCACCTCTGGGAAACTCAAGCCTCCAACAACAAGCCTCCACATTGCTCCAGGGCCTGTCAATCCAAGCCCAAAGCTAAGACTTAGTAAAAAAAAAAAGTTAAAAACATCATACTCTTCTCAGTGTTGTCACTGAAATATACTATATTTGTAGAAACCATAATAGTCTTTGGAGCCAGGCTTTTAAGTTGTTTTTGCAAAGTGCCCTTTGGTTTCCATGCATTATTGAATCTTCTGGAGTTTATCTCACCCAGTGCACACACGTCTATAGCAAGAATCCCATCGTCAGCCACACTATGCTCACTTGGCAACAACTCCATAAAAGAAAATGTCTGTCCCCCTTTTTAACAAAAACTGCCTCATTATGGTATAATCCAAGTTTAAAGATGGGGGCAAGACCTTCTTTAGGAAAGAATGGCACTCTTTAGGTATAAAACATATTGAAGAGCTCTACTGTAATGGCTCAATAAAGTCCTTTGATAACCTAAAAAAAGAATTCACTATTAATAATAAAGACTTCTGGAGGTATCTTCAACTGAGAGACTGCCTTCAGAAAATGATACCTACATGCTCTAAAGCAGGCGTCTCAGACATGCGGCCCGGGGGCCAAATGCGGCCCACGAGGCAATTTTTTGCGGCCCGCGAGGTAATTTTGTGCAGCCCGCGAGATAATTACTTATTTATATTATATGTGGCCCGCCGGTAAATTGCATTAAACACGTTAGAACTACATTTCCCATGAGGCACAGCACAGTAGCGCCAGTGCTGCGGACGTGAGAATGTCAACATCAGACGGGGAAGGGACATACGGCGCTTCTGCAGACGACTTATCTGCAAGTAATAATAAAAATAAACAAGGCAATAAATAATAAAATAAAATAAGTGATTTAAATTATTACTAAAATATTCGTGATTATAATTTTTTCTGTAATCGAGCAGCCCTAGGTCAAGGTCAAATTTATTTGTAGAGCACATGTACAAACAGCAGGCACTGCCCCAAAGTGCTCTACAGGTTCATAAAATAAAACGATTAACATTTAGTGTATATATAAAATAAAATCAACGAGAGGAAATGTTCAGCTCAGCTCGTGCAAAGAAGTGAGTCTTCAGAGAAGTGCTTTCCTCGCCCATTGAGCTTTTATGATATAGTTCTACAGATGAATAAATGTACCAGCTGCACAAGATCTTATTCCACAATCAACAAACATCTCACTCGCACTTCTTTGATAGTTTCAATAACATTCTCAAATAGTCATTGTATTTCACCACCAGATTCTGCATGTTCTTTTCGCTGCTGTGCTTACAAAGACCTGCAAACAGAGGCGAGCAGAAAGCTTAACCTTAACTCCCACCTGAACGGAACCCATTTCATCCAGTTTGGCTTTACCCTAATCAAAAAGCTTCTTGGGGAAAAAGCACCAAAACAGCCACAAAAAATGAAAAGAAAACAAGGATGTAAACGCAACAAAAAAGTGACAAAAATTCAATGAAAATGTGACAAAAATTGGCTTGTTGCACGGTATGGCTACGCTAGTTCCTCTGACCTGAAGTTGTGGGCGCCAGTACTTCCTGTCCGAATCATGGTATTTCCTAGATGTTCACATACTACAGGTTAACAAGTTGCTGTGCGGTGTAAATATTTCCGTAGAGGAGACGCCTATGTTTATAAGGATTAGTGAGTTTGCCTTGAAGCTAAAGGCTAACATTAATTTCATGCATTATACAATTTGAAATAGTGCCTTTTATTCCATTTTTTTTTATAGCATGTTAGCCTTTAGCTTCAAGGCAAACTATCAATCCTTTATGATCACAGGTGTCTCCTCAAGATCAAGGTTTGAACACACAGTAAATGATCATCGACCAGGAACTCACTGCCCACCACGCAATCTTTAGAAAATATGATTATTATTCCAGGAAAAGAAAACAGACAGGAAGTACTGGCGCTCACAACTTCAGGTCAGCAACAAGCCAATTCAACAAAAATGCGACAAAAATTCAATGAAAATATGAAAAAAATTATACGAAAAAGTGACAAAAATTCAACAAAAATGCGACAAAATCTCAATGAAAATGTGACAAAAATTCAACAAAAATGTGACAAAAATTCAACAAAATGTGACAAAAATTCAACCAAAATGTGACAAAAATTCAACAAAAATGCGACAAAAATTCAACAAAAATGTGACAAAAATTCAACAAAAATGTGACAAAAATTCAACAAAAATGCGACAAAAATTCTACAAAAATGCAACAAAAATTCAACAAAAAATGACAAAAATGTGACAAAAATTCAACAAAAATGTGACAAAAATTCAACAAAAATGCGACAAAAACAACCAAAAAGTGACAAAAATTCAACCAAAAATTACAAAAATTCAACAATTTTTTTTACAAAAACTCAACAAAAATGTGACCAAAATTGAAAAAAAACAAACACAGCAATAACGCGAGGAAAAAGATCAGTTATGTGGGTCTTAGCTTTCAAATGAGGTGTTACACAGGCCTATATAATAGCCAAAGAGGACAGAATGCATTTGGTTTAGGCGGGTGGTAAGAGGTTAAGTAATACAACTTAACAAACATAATAAAGCTGAAGCTCACGATCATTTAAAGCCTCTATCACAGGTCGTAATCATGTTTTGTGCAGGTAAGTTTGAGGAGCGCGAGGACCGCGTGCCGAAGCTGGAGTCTCTGAACAGCCTGGGCTGCATGAGCTCCATGAACCTGGTCCTGACCAAACAGAGCCTGCTGCACATGGAGCTGCTGCTGCTGGAGACCTTTCAGTGGAACCTGTACCTGCCCACAGCCGCGCACTTCATCGAGTACTACCTGTCCATCTCTGTGCACGAGGCCGACCTGCACGACGGCTGGCCCATGACCTGCCTCGACAAGACCCGCCTCTACATGGACAAGTACGCGGATTACTTCCTCGAGGTGTCGCTGCAAGGTGAGGTTCACAACGGACAACATCACAAGACTCCGTGGCAGTGTGTCTCAAACATTTCACATCAAGTACCACTTCATTAACTGACCTTCACCACCTTAACCCCTTAACTCCCGCCTGAACCGAGCACATTTTCTCCAGTTTGGCTTTACCCCAATCCAAAAGCTTCTGGGAAAAAGGAGAGAAAATAGCAACAAAAGTGAGAAAAAAACAATGATGGAAATGTGACAAAAATGTGACAAAAAATGACCAAAATGTAACAAAAAAATTACAAAAATTGGATAACAAAATTGATGAAAAAGTGAAAAAATATGAAAAAAATGTGACAAAAAAATTTGATAAAAATTTGACGAAGAAATGAAAAAAAAGGTGATTAAATGAGACAAAAAATGTATAAAAATTTGACAATTTTTTTTTTAAAAATTGGCAAAAAATGACAAAAAATGTGACAAAAAATTACCAAAAAAAGGTACAAATGAGTTACAAAAATGATGGAAAAAAAATCTGATGACGTGAGGAAAAAGATCCTCTCGGTTCAGGCGGGAGTTAAGAGGTTAAATAATGTTTGACCTTCCAAGTAGCACCCAGGCTTGATCAACATCAAACTGCAGGGTCTAAAGTGGGTCTAAATGACACTACACTGTGCCTAAAGTGGGTGTAAACCATGTCTAAACTATAATGCATTTAGTAATGCATTATCTACAGTTAAAATGTAAAAAGTCTAAAACTACTGATGGCCTTGTGTGCCACATGAAGAAGCACAAGTACCATCCGTGTAGTTCCTCTAATAGGGCTGGGCGATATGGCCAAAAAATAAAATCTCTCTATTTTTTTATCTTTTACTCAGTTTGGACGATTACGATTTTTACTGATTTTATTGGAAATAAACTTGAAAAGGTCTCCTGAGAAAACTGAGTTCTGCTCATTAATATTAAGATTCATAATATAGCCAACAATGGGCTATATGCACAGTGACCCCACGTGATTTCCGCCTGGACAGTCAGCCAGACGCTGTCCTTCCTGTCCATTATCTCTTCCCATTAAAAATGAGCAGGTCCCACAGAAATTAAGCGATAGCTTAAGATTTGGTAAAGGACAGTGAGTAAAAGTTAAGATGTGACGGAGCAGGTTAGAAAATATTACATGAGACGTAAAGACTTCACTGGAGGAAACTCCGTGTTCATAAGGGTGGATGTTTTTGAACGAGCCTGCGCAAAAAAGAATTGTTTACATGTTATATTATCATTTTTAACACTAGCCTTTAGCTCTAAGATAAAAGCTCCGCCCCTTAAGAGCGCTGGCATTTCCTTTGGGGCTGGATTCACAGCGAACATGATGTTTGTAACACGTTGCTGTGACTCCATCAGTAACTCGTTGTCCTGAACCAGATCCTGAGCTTCTCTTTATTTGTGTGGGGACCTGCTAACTGTGAATGTAAACGATCGGCGACAGGAAGTGCTGCGTCTGGCTGACTGTCCAGGAAGACGTCACGTGGGGAAACTGTGCATAAGCCAATAAGGCCCATTAAAAATGTTATTTCTGTTTTTAAATATTCTTTGTCTGCTCTCTAAAGGCTTATTAAGAAGTTTTACTTTAGTTTTATCATCCTCGAGCTGTGATTGACAACCGTCTCCATGGAGACTCAAGGGGAAAGGGGCGGAGTTAAATGCAGCAGCAGCAGCAGTAGCAGCTCAGTGCATGGCTCAGCGTGAGAGAAGGGGAGAGAAGCAAACCGGGGCGAACTTTGTTTTAATGGAGAAAACTCCATCGCGCACAGCGGACACAAATTTACCATTTTGCCATTTTCCAAATCGTCTGTTTTTAAACGCATGAATTAATTGAATTCATGTGATTTCTCGCCCAGCCCTAACCTCTAATATAGTTTAATATAGTTAATCAGCCCAAAGGTGGAGAAAGACAAACGGCGGTAACCAGCCTGAGCCGACTTGTAACCTCAAGCTGCCAAAAAGAGCTGCTGTCCCAGTCCCAGCTGAGCCCCTGCTCCTCTCGTCCTCACCAACCCCCCCACATGCCCACAGCGCCCCCTTGTAGCACAGCAGGTACACTACAACAGCAGATCCATGGACAGAACACAACAATACACAGCTTTTACAGCATATTCATGACATGCCTGTGTTTCGTGTACCTCAGTTTGAAGCCGAGAGAATGTTTTCAGTGGATTGTTTCCTCTCTCCTCAGACCACCTGTTTCTCTGCTTCCTGCCCTCTCTGGTGGCCGCCGCCTGCGTGGCCTCCTCGCGCCTCGTGCTGCACCTGTCGCCCACGTGGCCCCAGCGCCTGCAGCGCCTCACGGGATACTCCTGGGACAACCTGGTCCCCTGCGCCGAGAAGCTGCTCATGTGAGTGCGGACCCGTCTCAGGTCACACACGAGTGAACACAAGTCAGGTATAAACAATTGAGTGGGCCTCTGGAATCCACCGCGAGAGGAACAGCCCGTGATCATAAGGGATCGCTGAGCTCACTCGGTAAAACATTGAACACGAGGGGTCGCATCCCTGGAGCCCTTCACATGTTTACCTTCAAACACAACACACATGTGACAACAGACAATAGATGTAATGATAGTAATAGTCAAAACAAGGGTCCCCAACCCCCGTGAGACTCTAAGCTCTCTCTAGGTGAAAACAGTTTAATTCTACGTGCCGCGCTTCCTGAGAAATCTACGCTAAACAGAGGCTAGTTTTGATTAAAATCACAGATTCTTTTCTAGATTAAGGCTGTGTCCGAACGTCCACACTATTCCCTATACAGTGACTATATAGTGGTCACATTTTGTAGGGGTGTCCGAATGTCCAGAGAGAAAAAAGTAGTGCACTCGAAATCTCCCACAATGCATCTCGAAAAGCAGTGAGCATCGATGGTCACTAAACGGGTCAATATAGACCACAATGCATTGCGAGAGTCGGAGAAGAGCCTGACAGAGACAGGTCTGTGAACTAAACGACACGACTGAAGTAAATCAGCTGTTTCAGTCGAGTGTTTGTGTTTCTCATGAATAAACAAACTAAATATAAACGGTTACGGTGAAAAGATGCTAACGTTAGCTGCTAACCTTTAGCTTGAGCTGTTAAATGACCGATAACTTCCTCTCGAATAATCCAAGCCATTCATGTAAAATCCATGTGAAATAAAGCGTATCTGACTCATATTTATCCATAAATATTCCAGTGTCTCTGAGTTTGGTTGTGTTTATCACAGAAATACTTTATTCCTGGAGTTTAGTGAACTTTCAGCGGATGTAGTCACTCAATCTGCTGGTGTTCGGACACCGGGCTCTGACCGACTGTCGGCGTCTCTGAGCTCACGCTGGGGTGATTTTTTTTTTTCTTCCTTTTTTTGTGATGATGGTTTTAATTTTAATTTAAATGACAAATAAAACGCCTGTAAAAGTGCCAAAACAGTCGTTTCTGTTTCTTAAAATAAACGTTTGTAACAATAAATAAATTCAGATTTAAAAAAAAAATGTATCTGCAGTCGCAGCGCGCCTGACGTCACACAGCTCGGTCTTTCGTGTCTTGTGTCCGAATCGCCAACAGAATCAATGACTATATAGTGACTATATAGTGACTATATAGTGACTATATAGTGACTATATAGTGACTATATAGTGAGTATATAGTGAGTATATAGTGCGGGCCTATGTAGTGTATGAGGGGTTTGGGAATAGTGTGGACATTCGGACACAGCCTAGGAGATAATTAGTGTTTTATGAAACACTCTCCTTTCTGATTAACTGCTGTCCTCTTTCTATGGTATCAGCTAGCCTGCATTAAAAACAGTCTGACCCGCTCCACAGAGCACCTGAGGCAAATCACTTATAACACCAGACTAACCATATAAATGTCTGTGTCCATAGAATAATTTTCACCATTTTGCATTTAAAAGAGCTTATATTTGAGCAGCTTCGTGGTTGTATAAGCTACGCAGTGGCGGAGTGATCTGCTAGAAAATAGTCCCTCAAAATGCGATCATTCATGTGATGCGGGTCAGTTATATTCCAAACATGATTCAAAAATAATACCATAGAAATGAGGCCCTATGTCAAAAATCCTGGAATATCCCTATAACTGTTTCGATCTTTCCATGCGAAGCGCTCCAGTACACTGGCCTACAGGATTTGGGTAAAGCTGACCTAGAGAAAATGCTCTCGGTTCAGGCGGGAGTTAAGAGTTTAAGTAAAGCCTGTGCACGTACCGTGATAAAAGGATGTTCTTGCTCATGTGACAGCCCCCCCCCCCCCCCCCCCCTCTGTGTCCCCCCCCGCAGAGCCCACGACAGCGACGTGAAGGAGGCCAACAACAAGCCGCAGAAGCCCTCGGCTCCAGCCCCCGCCCCGCAGCCCGTACAGTACCACAGCTCGGGTCAGACGAACACCGCTGGCCCGTACCTCCACCGCCCCGCCTTCCAGTACCCCCAGACGGTGCCGCAGTCCAGCCTGACCTCCTCCCACCGTCCCGGGACAAACTACCTCAGCCTCCCGGCCTCTTCCTCCACCTCCTCCTCCTCCAGTGGTCCTCAGCCCGCCATTGAACCTAAAGCTAACGCCGCTAACAGGGCGTACCAAGTCAGCATGCACTACACCTGCCCCGCCCCGTGCTTCGACCGATGAGGCACAAACCAAAGAGAAGAGAATGCACGGTTTTCTGAAGGCCACGTGGACACAGATCTTTTTATGAGGGCGTGTTTTGTTCATATTATTTTGTATTTTCTCGTACAAAGCAATAATCACACTTTTAATCATCGGCGGCTGCATATATGGAAAAAAAACACCTAACCCCCCAACAAAATTGCTACAAAAGGTTTTTAAATGTTTTTCTGTAGTATCAGGTGTGTTTATTAACACACTAAAAATCTACCAAAATCTGACCACTGGAAAGGTCTCATTTTCAAGATGGCGTCCAAGAGGGTGGCGAGATCCTCCTTTATTATTCATCCTAGACAAGTCATTTTGGCGTCTAACCCCATGTTTTGGGCGTCTAGGAATCCAATGGGCTTGTTCAAGTTGTAGTCACGTGATCACATAATTGTATAATAGAAATGGTGGACAAATACTCTATATATTAACATTAGCGAGTTTGATGAAATGCTAAGATAACAGAGAGGCTAAAACCCTTCCAGGTCCACCATGTCGCTCACCTCGCAGACTTTAGTGAATATCTCCGCGAGTAAATGTCGCAGAGACTTGCCTTTTATTGCGTTGGGAAGAAGAGGGGCGGGGCTTTAAAACGAGCCCATCCAGGCCCAGCTAAGCCTCTGGGAAGCGATGTGAGGTTGCGTTGGAAATGTGTGCCGTCGCCGTGACAAACTTGCTAATGTTAATACATAGAGTATTTGTCCACCATTTCTATTATACAATTATGTGATCATGTGACTACAATTTGAACAAGCCCATTGGATTCCTAGACACCCAAAACATGGGGTTAGACAACAAAATGACTTGGATGAAAAATAAAGGAGGATCTCGCCACCCTCTTGGACGCCATCTTGAAAATTAGACCTTTCCAGTGGTCAGATTTTGGTAGATTTTTAGTATGTTAATAAGCACACCTGATGCTACAGAAAACCATTGAAAAACCTTTCCTTTTTTTGGGGTCAAACCATATTTTCAGCCGGCTATCGCCCTTTCACATGGATTATCTTTTATAGAGCCGTGACAAAAGCTCTTGTCAAAACGATGCTTTGTTTGCAAAATCAGAACGCACCGGTCTGTTCCGCTAGATTCTCGAAATCTAGTTTAAACGTATTTCTTTGTACGAGTTACGTAAGACGCTAGAAGTAAAACCCGAGCTTTGAAGTCGACCCGTGGTGCACTTTGGCGAGCAAGTTCCTGAGAGATTGTTCTCGCGGAAAAAAATGCTAAAATGGCCGCTTTCCTGACAGGATTTTGTTGTTTTTTTTGAATGATTCCGGGCGAAAAGCAGACCAAGACTCGATGGGAGGGTCTTACTCGAATAAGAAATGTGTGTACGGGTTTTAAAGAAACACGTACCATGATGTATATTTCCTGTCTGATATTCCATTCATAAAACGTATCGCCTGGGCCTTTGGGATCCATTTAGTGTTTTTAATTTGACCAGACTGGATGAGATTGGTGCAGCACTTTTTGAACCAATGTGCAATAGTGAGTCGACGTCTGGTGCCAGGATAAAAAACAAAACAGAAAAATATCAGGGATCACTGACGGAGGCAGAGTTTGCACCACTGAAGCCATGACTGTATCGTTTAAACAAGCGACTGCAAAAAAAAAGTATTATTTGCGTTACCTCCGCAGTGTTGAATGTATACCTCGTGTTGAAAAAGAGATTTACTCGTTAGAGGAGGTGAAGTAGCACAGTTTACATTAGGCGTTCTGGACCTAGATCTTTGTTTTTGTTTTGCGTTTTTTTTTTTCTTGATGAGTGTTGTGTGAGAGAAAGAATAACGTAGTCCTCTAGACGTGACGATTTATTTGGAAAGAAACTAGTTTTTCTTCTGAACTCCGAGGATTTCCGTCGGTGCTGTGCACTCGTGACATTATAGTTTTAAATAAAATGCAATTCTGTGTTGAAGCTGGAACGTGCGTCACTGTGTGGTCTGTTTTCTTTACCTGTTTTCTGCCGGGTTAATTAATCCCTTAACTCCCGCCTGAAACGAGCACAGTTTCTCCGGTTTGGCTTTACCCCCCAGTCCTAAAGGTGAAAGGAAAAAAGGTGAGAAAATAGCGACAAAACTGAGACGAAAACGATGATGGAAATGTGACAAAAAAGTGAGAAAACATTGCCGAAAAAGTGACGAAAATGACAAAAAAATGACAAAAAAGTGACAAAAATGTGACAAAAATGTGACAAAAATGTGACAAAAAATGACAAAAATGTGACAAAAAAATGACTAAAATGTGACAAAAAAATGACAAAAATGTGACAAAAAAGTGACAAAAATGTGACAAAAATGTGACAAAAATGTGACAAAAAATGACAAAAATGTGATAAACATGTGACAAAAAAATGACAAAAATGTGACAAAAAATGACATAAAAATGACAAAAAAGTGACAAAAATGTGACAAAAAATGACAAAAAAAATTACAAAATGTGATAAAAATTTAATCAAAATGTGACAAAAATTGGACCAAAAAAATGACAAAAATGTGACAAAAAAATGCAAAAATGTGATAAAAATGTGACAAAAAATGACAAAAAAAATTTTGACCAAAAATGACAAAAAATTGATAAAAATGTGACAAAAAAATCACAAAAATGTGACAAAAAATGACCAAAAAAATGACAAAAATGTGACAATTTTTTTTTTTTAAATGTGACAAAAAAAATGGCAAAAATGTGATAAAAAAAAAAGACAAAAATGTGATAAAAATGTGCAATAGTGAGTCGACGTCTGGTGCCGGGATAAAAAACAAAACAGAAATATCAGGGATCACTGACGGAGGCAGAGTTTGCACCACTGAAGCCATGACTGTATCGTTTAAACAAGCGACTGCAAAAAAAAGTATTATTTGCGTTACCTCCGCAGTGTTGAATGTATACCTCGTGTTGAAAGAGAGATTTACTCGTTAGAGGAGGTGAAGTAGCACAGTTTACATTAGGCGTTCTGGACCTAGATCTTTGTTTTTGTTTTGCGTTTTTTTTTTCTTGATGAGTGTTGTGTGAGAGAAAGAATAACGTAGTCCTCTAGACGTGACGATTTATTTGGAAAGAAACTAGTTTTTCTTCTGAACTCCGAGGATTTCCGTCGGTGCTGTGCACTCGTGACATTATAGTTTTAAATAAAATGCAATTCTGTGTTGAAGCTGGAACGTGCGTCACTGTGTGGTCTGTTTTCTTTACCTGTTTTCTGCCAGGTTAATTAATCCCTGAACTCCCGCCTGAAACGAGCACAGTTTCTCCAGTTTGGCTTTACCCCAGTCCTAAAGGTGAAAGGAAAAAAGGTGTGAAAATAGAGACAAAACTGAGAGGAAAACAATGATGGAAATGTGACAAAAAGGTGAGAAAATATTGACAAAAATGTATGAAAAAAAATGGCAAAAATGTCACAAGAAATTGACAAATAATTGACCAAAAAAATACAAAAATGTGACAAAAATGTGATAAAAATTTAACCAAAAAATGACAAAAATGTGACAAAAAAATGAAAAAAATGTGACAAAAAAATGACCAAAAAAATGACAAAAATGTGACAAAAAAATGACAAAAAAAATGACAAAAATGTGACAAAAAAATGACAAAAAAAATGACAAAAATGTGACCAAAAAATGACAAAAATGTGACAAAAAAATGACTAAAAAATTAAAAAAATGTGACAAAAAAATGACAAAAAAATGACCAAAAAATGAAAAAAATGTGACAAAAAAATGACAAAAATGTGTAAAAAATTTGACCAAAATGTGACAAAAATTGGACCAAAAAAAGGACAAAAATGTGACAAAAAAATGACAAAAAAATGACCGAAATGTGACAAAAAAATGACAAAAAAAATGACAAAAATGTGACAAAAAAATGACAAAAATGTGAAAAAAATGACCAAAAAATGACAAAAATGTGACAAAAAAATGACAAAAAAATGAAATAAATGTGACAAAAAAATGACAAAAAAATGACAAAAAAATGAAAAAAATGTGACAAAAAAATGACAAAAATGTGACAAAAAAATGACAAAAATGTGTAAAAAATTTGACCAAAATGTGACAAAAATTTGACCAAAAAAAGGACAAAAATGTGACAAAAAAATGACAAAAAAATGACAAAATGTGATAAAAATTTAATCAAAATGTGACAAAAATTGGACCAAAAAAGGACAAAAATGTGATAAAAATTTGACCAAAAATGTGACAAAAAAATGCAAAAATGTGATAAAAATTGGACCAAAAATGACAAAAATCTGACAAAAATCTGACCAAAAAAATGACAAAAATGTGATAAAAATTTGACCAAAAACATGACAAAAAAAATACAAAAATATGACAAAAAAATGACAAATGTGATAAAAATGTGCAATAGTGAGTCAACGTCTGGTGCCGGGATAAAAAACAAAACAGAAATATCAGGGATCACTGACGGAGGCAGAGTTTGCACCACTGAAGCCATGACTGTATCGTTTAAACAAGCGACTGCAAAAAAAAAGTATTATTTGCGTTACCTCCGCAGTGTTGAATGTATACCTCGTGTTGAAAGAGAGATTTACTCGTTAGAGGAGGTGAAGTAGCACAGTTTACATTAGGCGTTCTGGACCTAGATCTTTGTTTTTGTTTTGCGTTTTTTTTTTCTTGATGAGTGTTGTGTGAGAGAAAGAATAACGTAGTCCTCTAGACGTGACGATTTATTTGGAAAGAAACTAGTTTTTCTTCTGAACTCCGAGGATTTCCGTCGGTGCTGTGCACTCGTGACATTATAGTTTTAAATAAAATGCAATTCTGTGTTGAAGCTGGAACGTGCGTCACTGTGTGGTCTGTTTTCTCTTACCTGTTTTCTGCCGGGTTAATTAATCCCTTAACTCCCGCCTGAAACGAGCACAGTTTCTCCAGTTTGGCTTTACCCCCCAGTCCTAAAGGTTAAAGGAAAAAAGGTGGGAAAATAGAGACAAAACTGAGAGGAAAACAATGATGGAAATGTGACAAAAAGGTGAGAAAACATTGCCGAAAAAGTGACGAAAAATTGATGAAAAAATGACAAAAATGTCACAAGAAATTGACCAAAAATTGACCAAAAAATACAAAAATGTGACAAAAATGTGATAAAAATTTAACCAAAAATGACAAAAAAATGATAAAAATGTGTCAAAAAAATGACAAAAATGTGACAAAAATGTGACAAAAATTTGATAAAAATTTGATAAAAATTTGACCAAAAAAATACAAAAATGTGACAAAAATGTGATAAAAATTTAACCAAAAATGACAAAAATGTGACAAAAAAATGACAAAAATGTGACAAAAATGTGACAAAAATTTGACCAAAAAATGACAAAAATGTGACAAAAAAATGACAAAAATGTGACAAAAATGTGATAAAAATTTAACCAAAAAATGACAAAAATGTGACCAAAAAATGACAAAATGTGATAAAAATGTAACCAAAAATGACAAAAAAATGATAAAAAATTGGACAAAAAAATGACAAAAATGTGACAAAAAAATGACAAAAATGTGACAAAAATGTGACAAAAAAATGACAAAAAAAAAAATATGTGACAAAAAATGCAAAAATGTGATAAACATTTAACCAAAAATGACAGAAAATTGACAAAAATTTGACCAAAAAAATGACACAAATTTGACCAAAAATGTGATAAAAATTTGACAAAAAATTTGACAAAAAAAATGACAAAAATGTGACAAAAAAATGACAAAAATGTGATAAAAATGTGCAATAGTGAGTCGACATCTGGTGCCAGGATAAAAACAAAACATAAATATCAGGGATCACTGACGGAGGCAGAGTTTGCACCACTGAAGCCATGACTGTATCGTTTAAACAAGCGACTGCAAAAAAAAGTATTATTTGCGTTACCTCCGCAGTGTTGAATGTATACCTCGTGTTGAAAAAGAGATTTACTCGTTAGAGGAGGTGAAGTAGCACAGTTTACATTAGGCGTTCTGGACCTAGATCTTTGTTTTTGTTTTGCGTTTTTTTTTTCTTGATGAGTGTTGTGTGAGAGAAAGAATAACGTAGTCCTCTAGACGTGACGATTTATTTGGAAAGAAACTAGTTTTTCTTCTGAACTCCGAGGATTTCCGTCGGTGCTGTGCACTCGTGACATTATAGTTTTAAATAAAATGCAATTCTGTGTTGAAGCTGGAACGTGCGTCACTGTGTGGTCTGTTTTCTTTACCTGTTTTCTGCCGGGTTTAACCCCTTAACTCCCGCCTGAAACGAGCACAGTTTCTCCAGTTTGGCTTTACTCCCCCAGTCCAAAAGGTGAAAGGAAAAAAGCTGTGAAAATAGAGACAAAACTGAGACGAAAACAATGATGGAAATGTGACAAAAAGGTGAGAAAACATTGACAAAAAGTGATGAAAAATTGATGAAAAAGTGGTAAAAATGTCACAAGAAATTGACCAAAAATTGACCAAAAAAATACAAAAATGTGACAAAAATGTGATAAAAATTTGACAAAAAAATGACAAAAAAATGACAAAATGTGACAAAAAAATGACAAAAATGTGACAAAAAAATGACAAAAATGTGACAAAAAAATGACAAAATTTGATAAAAAAAATGACAAAAATGTGACAAAAAATGACAAAAATGTGACAAAAAAATGACAAAAAAATTACAAAAATGTGACAAAAAAATTACAAAAATGTGATAAAAATTTGACCAAAAATGTGACAAAAATTTGACCAAAAATGTGATAAAAATTTGACCAAAAATGTGATAAAAAATATGACAAAAAATGACAAAAAAATGACAAAAATGTGACAAAAAAATGACAAAAATGGGACAAAAAATGACAAAAATGTGACAAAAAAAATACAAAAAAAATGACAAAAATGTGATAAAAAATGACAAAAATGTGATAAAAATTGGACCAAAAATGTGATAAAAAAAATGCAAAAATGTGATAAAAATTTACCAAAAATGACAAAAATGTGATGAAAATTGGACCAAAAATGTGATAAAAAAAATGCAAAAATGTGATAAAAATTTACCAAAAATGACAAAAATTTGACAAAAAAATGCAAAAATGTGATAAAAATTTTACCAAAAATGACAAAAATTTTACCAAAAATGTGATAAAAATTTGACAAAAAATGTGACAAAAAAATGACAAAAATGTGTTAAAAATTTAACCAAAAAATGACAAAAATGTGACAAAAAAATGACAGAAATGTGATAAAAATGTGCAATAGTGAGTCGACGTCTGGTGCCGGGATAAAAAGCAAAACAGAAATATCAGGGATCACTGACGGAGGCAGAGTTTGCACCACTGAAGCCATGACTGTATCGTTTAAACAAGCGACTGCAAAAAAAGTATTATTTGCGTTACCTCCGCAGTGTTGAATGTATACCTCGTGTTGAAAAAGAGATTTACTCGTTAGAGGAGGTGAAGTAGCACAGTTTACATTAGGCGTTCTGGACCTAGATCTTTGTTTTTGTTTTGCGTTTTTTTTTTTCTTGATGAGTGTTGTGTGAGAGAAAGAATAACGTAGTCCTCTAGACGTGACGATTTATTTGGAAAGAAACTAGTTTTTCTTCTGAACTCCGAGGATTTCCGTCGGTGCTGTGCACTCGTGACATTATAGTTTTAAATAAAATGCAATTCTGTGTTGAAGCTGGAACGTGCGTCACTGTGTGGTCTGTTTTCTTTACCTGTTTTCTGCCGGGTTAATTAATCCCTTAACTCCCGCCTGAAACGAGCACAGTTTCTCCGGTTTGGCTTTACCCCCCAGTCCTAAAGGTGAAAGGAAAAAAGGTGGGAAAATAGAGACAAAACTGAGACTAAAACGATGGAAATGTGACAAAAAGGTGAGAAAACATTGCCGAAAAAGTGACGAAAAATTGATGAAAAAGTGGCAAAAATGTGATAAAAATTTGACCAAAAAATGACAAAAATTTGACAAAAAAATGACAAAAATTTGACAAAAAAATGACAAAAATGTGACAAAAAATGTCACTTTTTCGGCAATGTTTTCTCACCTTTTTGTCACATTTCCATCATTGTTTTCGTCTCAGTTTTGTCGCTATTTTCCCACCTTTTTTCCTTTCACCTTTAAAAAATAAAAAAATGTGACAAAAATGTGACAAAAAATGACAAAAATGACAAAAAATGACAAAAATGTGACAAAAAAATGACAAAAATGTGACAAAAAAATGACAAAAATGTCACAAAACAATGACAAAAATGTCACAAAAAAATAACAAAAATTGATGAAAAAGTGGCAAAAATGTCACAAGAAATTGACCAAAAATTGACAAAAATAATACAAAAATATGACAAAAATGTGCTAAAAATTTGACCAAAAAATTGATAAAAATTTGACAAAAAAAATGACCAAAATGTGACAAAAAAATGACAAAAATGTGACAAAAAATGACAAAAAAATGACAAAATGTTTCTACGACGCTAGCTAATGTTAACCCAGGAACGAAGGAAGGAAGGAAGGATTTGTTGGGTATTCAACTATTGTTTTTAATCAAATTTTTGTCACATTTTTATCACATTTTTGTCAAGCGCTTCACACTCTATACAATTACAAGAGGCCCTTCGCCAGCCCTGATGGCGCTCGGGCCTAAAAATACTAATCATAAGTACTTCATCATGATTAAACATACTCACATGCAAACCCATTCATTTGTATCTAAATGATGTGTGGACCACTGTGGAAGTGCCTCTGAGGCCTCCCGGGGTCCACCTTGGGAAGAGCTGATCAGGAGTCATTTTATGAGACAATGATTTGATTTTTTGCTCTAAATAATGCCCAGATGGATAAACTGCAGGACTGTAGTTGTTTTGTTGTTTCTCTATATTGCTGTGTTTATGTGGTCTTTGCTGTATTATTATTGTTATTGTGTTATATGGTGATGCAACATATCACAGGAAGCCACAGAATGAATATAGTAACTTATTAGGACAAGACTGAATTCCTCTTCTTTTATGTGTTGAAAAAGCATCTTGACGACAAACTGTTCAGGAAGTACAGCCTACGTTTAAAATTGACTCAAATATCCTAAAAGCATGAGTAGCTCTCTGCCCTTTTTAGTCCTTAAATATATACTGTAGATATTTTATTTTGAGCACTGACATGAGAGTTCCAGCTTCAGCCTGCAGAGGTCACTGTGCACCTTATATCTGTGTCCTTTCCCTTCACTGTGCTCACATTTCCCTTGCTTTACTTATGACTAAACACACACATCATTATGACATACATGCATTTTCCCTCTCTGCTCTAAATCAACACCATTATCATCAGATTGGTAGATTTACAGCCTTGTTCCAGCCTTCCACCAGGTCGGCAGTTTGCCAAAATGTTGACGTGTTTGTTTTTCCAGGGCGCTTCTGTCTGAGTCCTACATGTGGTGCGTCTGAAATAGCAGCGTCCGCCCTGAGTTTGTCTGTCAGGCTTCATGTGGAGGAGGGAACAGCGCTGTCCACTTCTCTGTTCACCATAAAAGACAAAACAAGTCTCACCACGGCTTCATTCTGAGAGCCTCATCGTCTGCCATTAAGCTTCCAGTTGTTATGAGTGTATTAAAAGGAAACCTGGTCATAGAGATTCTTTTCTTGACAATTTTGACACTTTCTATGGTTAACCTCTTAACTCCCGCCTGAGCCGAGAGTATTTTCTCCAGTTCAGCCTTACCCAAATCCTGTAGGCCAGTGTAACGCCTCGTTTGAAAGCTAAGATCTACAAAAATCATCTGAATGGATCTTTTTCCTCACGTCATCAGATTTTTTTTCCATCTTTTTTGGGGGGGGTATTCAACTCATTTTTGTAACTTTTTTGTCTTTTTTGTCTTTTTGGTCATTTTTTGTCCATTTTTTGTCAAATGTTTTTGTCATTTTTTTAGTGGTTTTTTGTCATTTTTTTTGTCATTTTTTTTGTCATTTTTTGTCATTTTTGGGTCATTTTTTGGTCATTTTTTTTGTCTTTTTTGTCATTTTTTGTCATTTTTTTGTCATTTTTTTGTCAATTTTTTTCTCATTTTATTTCTCATTTTTTTCTCTTTTTTCTCATTTTTTGGTCATTGTTTGTCCATTTTTTGTCCATTTTTTTGTGTTTTTTAGTCTTTTTTGTCTTTTTTTGTCATTTTTTGTCTTTTTTTGTCTTTTTTTTGTCATTTTTTGTCTTTTTTTGTTCTTTTTTTCCCCATTTTTTTCCCCATTTTTTTCAATTTATTTTCAAATTTTTTTCTCATTTGTTTGTCTTTTTTTGTCTTTTTTTGTCCTTTTTTTGACATTTTTTGACATTTTTTGTCATTTTTTTTGTCTTTTTTGTTCTTTTTTTTGTTCTTTTTTTTTTCATTTTTTGCCCATTTTTTTGTCCATTTTTTTCTCATTTTTTTCTCATTTTTCTCATTTTTTGTCCATTTTTTGTCAATTTTTTTGTCTTTTTTAGTCTTTTTTTGTCATTTTTTTGTCCATTTTTTTCTCATTTTTTTCTCATTTTTTGTCCATTTTTTTGTCATTTTTTGTCACATTTTTTGTCAATGTTTTCTCACTTTTTTGTTAAATGTGCTTGTGTTTGTATCGGCCACACCCCACAACAGGCCAGAGGAGTTTATGTTTCTTATCTTATTTGTTTAAAGCCCTGTATCTGGTAATTGGAAAGATAACGCTGGAGGCCGTGGCGTTACCTGAATGTCAAACACTTGAGGACGTGGCTCCTTCAGGCTCTAAACCGACAGGATTTCAATCTATATTTTACAAGAAGACAAAACAACAACCGGGGAGTGTTCTGCTTTAAGCTTTTTACGCTCCGTTCCACCAAGGACAAGACAAGATTGTGTTGAGACAAAATTATTGCAAACATAAACGGTGGATTTGTGGTGAAACTAGTGTGTGAGAATATTTCGTTTCGAGTATTCTAACGTGTTGCTTTTTCCAGATTGAAGTTACTCAGTCACTACGAGTTACTATATTTGTAATGTTTCTTAGTAAAAAAGATATATTTTCTTTCTTCCAGTGTTGGTGAGTGATGTAACTTATGTCACGTTTTCAACATCACAACACTTTCTCATTGAAGAACCCAGAGGAAACCTACACAAACATGCGGAGAACATGAATCGAACCTGGGATCTTCTCGCTGTGGAGCACGAACGCTAACCGCTGTGCCACTGTGCCGTAAACAACAATGGAGGAGAGAGATCTGTCTATCCATCTATCCGTCCATCCATCATCCCATCCAATATCCATCCACCATCCATCTATCCATCCATCCATCCATCCATCTATCCATAAATCAATCCATCCATCCATCAATCATCCATCCATCTATCCATAAATCCATCCATCCATCCATCCATCCATCCATAAATCAATCCATCCATCCGTCTGTCAGTCCATTTATCTGTCTAACTGTCCATCCATCCATCCATCCATCATCCATCCATCCATCCATCCATCCATCCATCCATCTATCCATCCATCCATCCATCAATCCATCCATCAATCCATCCATCCATCCATCCATCCATCTATCCATCCATCCATCCATCCATCCATCCATCCATCCATCTATCCATCCATCCATCAATCCACCATCCACCATCCATCCATCCACCATCCATCCATCCATCCACCATCCATCCATCCATCCATCCATCCATCCATCCATCCATCCACCATCCATCCACCATCCACCATCCATCCATCCATCCATCCATCCATCCATCCATCCATCCATCCATCCATCCATCCATCCATCCATCCACCATCCACCATCCACCATCCATCACCCACCCACCCACCCACCTATCTATCTATCTATCTATCTATCTATCTATCTATCTATCTATCTATCTATCTATCTATCTATCTATCTATCTATCTATCTATCTATCTATCTATCTATCTATCTATCTATCTATCTATCTATCTATCTATCTATCCATCTATCCGGTCCTTAGTGCGACGCCCCTGACAGTGTCTTTATGAAACGCGACGCACAGGAAATAATTTTATGAATGGTAAATGTGGTTTCCGTGGCAACTGCCAGTGGGTGGAATCACACAGAGGAGGCAGCAAGTGGAAATCCTTTGATGGATTAAACTTATACTTATGCCGCATTGTTCGAAAACGACAAAGCCCCAACGTCAACACGAACCCGGGTCACGCGAGGAAACAACTTAAAGCTGAATCGCTCAACGGTTTAATTGTACATTTCGTCTGAGCCCTGTTGATGACATAATGCGTTAATTGTGCGGTAATCTTTGTGTAAAACTTATAGGCTCATATGGAATGAGGTGGGGATTTGATGCAACATTGGCCCATGGTGTAAGGCAGGGGGAGGGCCGATTTTCATCATAGCCAAAACACCAAGGGCCGAACCTCACCATTGTAGCCTAAAGAAAGAACCATTTTGTGCAAATGCCAATGTTTTGCATCAGTGGTACTAAAGTGGTCCGGCTCCGAGACCACTTTAGTGCCACCAAGTTAAAACTGTAATTTGTCATATATCTTATAAAATATTGTATTTACCACATGTTTTAATTGAACAAGACATACACTGCAAAAAGTAATTAACTAGACTAGTATAAACATCTCAATTTGAGCATAATAATCCAAATTGTAGTTGTTTTGACTGGTTAAGAAGTTGTTGGGCGTTTGTCCTAGATTATTTCACTTGTTCTGAGATGTTTCTGCCTCGTTTCGATACATTTCGTCCTTTTTTCAGGTAATTTTCTTTGCCAATGGGGTAAGAAAATTGGTCTTGTCTCATTGGCAATTTTACTTTCTGATTTCAAGCGAGATTTACATTAGAACTGGTCTGAAATGTCCTCAAACAAGCAAAGTAAACTGGGTCCGATCAGGAAAAGTGTCTAAATGAGTGAAAACCGCTCAAAACAAGATACATTTCCTCAATCCAAGTCATTTAAGCCAATGCTTGATATTCACTTTTTGCAGTGTAGACCCTCGTGGGGCCTTCGGTCATTTAGACATGAAAGCCACTGGAGCCCACGGCCTATCAAAATGACCCAAAAGCCACTTAAGATTTTTGCAAAAAGAAGCAGAAAAAAGTATGAAAATGAATGTATGGTTATTTTAAGGGTCTTTTGTGGAATGTACATTTTTTGACAATAGGGTCTTGAAACAGTGCAAAATTAAGGGCCACACGACTGAAATTCTGATAAAAAAAAAACAACAATATTAATTTTAACAGATTCCAGTGTGTTTCTGTGTAGTTCCAGATGGAAAATATTAAAAAAAACGTTCCCTGTAGGCTCGCGACCCACTTTTGAGTCGCGACCCACCAGTTGAGAATCACTGTTATACATTATATATGACCAAGTGGGATGTTCTGCAAGGACATTTAAAAAATACACCATATAAGGACACTATTCCTCTCATTTTTTAGCACTTTAACAGGTGTTTATTCCCTAATTTGCAAAATAATATTTCTCTAAATCATATTCGGCGCCAGTGGTTCTGTGCTGGAGGGCTGGATTTGGCCCCCGGGCCTGACGTTGCCGACCCCTGGTGTAAGGTTTAGAAAGTGTTCAGACAAGGTATGGAGAGCAGTTCTACACACGAGTCACAAAACCTTACCTGGAGTTGTGCTTTCTTCCGTTCACTTCTCTTTGAATTTGAGTAATCTTTTAACCCCTTAAGGCGAGACACTGCAGGTGAACAGGGAAAAAATGTATATTTACAGATATCAATTTGAGACTTTTGCTGTAGATCACTGGCATAAATGTGAGAAAAAATACTTTGCAAGTTTTCTGTCATTTTATCTTTTCATATAAGAAAAAGGTGTTTTATGCCTAAAAATGCCCCAAATTTCCCATCTTTTCGGCGATGAGATCTGAATAATGGATAGAGCTACATTCAAATTTATGGTTTCATTTTATTGATGAATGAGTTACCGAGACTTTTTCAGAGGGGATTTAGGATTTCTTGTTTAGTTTTAAAATAAGCTGTTTTTTAGTGGAAAAATTTGTAAAAAAATAATTTTCGCCTTATTTTTTGACATTCAAAACTCAATAAATCAGGCTAGGGATTAGATAATAAAAAATCCCTCTGAAAAAATCTTCCAAATATTGTTCAGTCCAAGGCTGGAAAATTTGAAGTCTTTATGTGCTACTGACGTGGACATAGCGTCGCCACAATGACAGAAAAATGTGTTTTGAGAAAAAGCCCTTGAAATTGCGTTCTCCCATATAAGTCTATGGGGGAACATTGAATCAGCGCAATATTTAAACATGTTATTGTGAAGATTAGGCATATTTTCTGTTTCCGGGTGAAAGTTTATATGTTCAGAGACCAATTTGGCCCAAAACCTGAAAACTGAAAAAATTGAGTTTTGCCTGTAGTGTCTCCCCTTAACTCCCACCTGAACCGAGCACATTTTCTCCAGAGCTGCTGTTTGGATGAAAACTGCCTCCCACCCTCATAGAAGTGTTTTGTTGTGGCTCCAAAGGTTCTCAATAGGGTTGAGGTCAGGGGAGGAGGGGGTCCACATCATGAGTTTTATCCCCACAAACTCGAGTGTGTCTGAATCATCCACAAGTCTCTTACCAGTACGATGATTACGCTTAATCTTTCATGAAATATCGAAGGTTTTCATACCTACACGAAGGCATTCAACTATTTCACGCTTTTCATCAGCAGAGAGATCCTTTTTCTTTCCCATATTGCTTGAAAATGATGATCTGCTTAATAAAGTGGAACATCCTTTTTCAGTAGTTTTTCCCTTAACTGGGCTTAACCTGAAAACGAATCATCCCAGGTCTCTGAGATTAATGTCAGTGATTCATGGAGCCCAGACAAAGTGGTTAAAGAGATGAATTATGAGGACGGGCTGTAGGTGGATTTATTATAAGACTTGAGCATTGAGACTGTGCGTGCGCCTCATTCTGGGCAACAGATGGTCTCAGTCTGAGCCAGCGTGGAGGATGTCAAAGAGAGTTCTTCTGTCTATCCAGTCGACATGCAAACAGGCAGGAAGTATCTGTATCTGCGTGATATAACCGTGTCTACTTTGTCATTCATAAAGCAAGATATTGAAGAGATGGAATAACGGCTCACGGTAAATGCTCTCAACTTATATATCGCTTTTCTATCTTTATCAGGCCCAAAGCGCTTTACAGCACGGAACCAGTCACATATTCATACACCAGTGTACGCAGAACCTGGAGGTAAGGTGAAGTGCCAACACATAGAAACAGTGAACTTTAACCTCTTAACTCCCACCTGACGGATCCCATTTTCTCCAGTTTCTCCCTAATCAAAAAGCTTCTTGGGAAAAAAGCCACAAAAAAGAAGAAAGAAGAGAAGAAAACAAGGATGTAAACGCAACAAAAATGTGACAAAAAATCAACAAAAATGTGACAAAATTCAACAAAAATGTGACAAAAATTCAACAGAAAAGTGACAAAAATTCAACAAAAAAGTGACAAAAATTCAACAAAAAAGTGACAAAAATTCAACAAAAATGTGACAAAAATTCAACAAAAAAGTAACAAAAATTCAACAAAAAAGTGACAAAAATTCAACAAAAATTCAACAAAAATGTGACAAAAATTCAACAAAAATGTAACAAAAAAGTGACAAAAATTCAACAAAAAGTGACAAAAATTCAACAAAAAAGTGACAAAAATTCAACAAAAAGTGACAAAAATTCAACAAAAAAGTGACAAAAATTCAACAAAAATTCAACAAAAATTCAACAAAAAGTGACAAAAATTCAACAAAAAAGTGACAAAAATTCAACAAAAAGTGACAAAAATTCAACAAAAAGTGACAAAAATTCAACAAAAAAGTGACAAAAATTCAACAAAAAGTGACAAAAATTCAACAAAAAAGTGACAAAAATTCAACAAAAAAGTGACAAAAATTCAACAAAAATGTGACAAAAAATCAACAAAAATGTGACAGAAATTCAACAAAAATGTGACAAAAATTCAACAAAAAAGTGACAAAAATTCAATAAAAAGTGACAAAAATTCGACAAAAAATGACAAAAATTCAACAAAAATTCAACAAAAATTCAACAAAAAAGTGACAAAAATTAAAAAAAATTCAACAAAAATTCAACAAAAATTCAACAAAAATGTGACAAAAAATCAACAAAAATGTGACAGAAATTCAACAAAAATGTGACAAAAATTCAACAAAAAAGTGACAAAAATTCAATAAAAAGTGACAAAAATTCGACAAAAAATGACAAACATTCAACAAAAATATGACCAAAAAAAAAATTAACAAAAAAGAAAAAATAATTAACAAAAAAATGACAAAAATTCAACAAAAATGTGACAAAAATTCAATAAAATGTGACAAAAATTCAACAAAATCAAACAAAAATTCAACAAAAAAGTGACAAAAATTCAACAAAAATTCAACAAAAATGTGACAAAAATTCAACAAAAATGTAACAAAAAAGTGACAAAAATTCAACAAAAAGTGACAAAAATTCAACAAAAAAGTGACAAAAATTCAACAAAAAGTGACAAAAATTCAACAAAAAAGTGACAAAAATTCAACAAAAATTCAACAAAAATTCAACAAAAATTCAACAAAAATTCAACAAAAAGTGACAAAAATTCAACAAAAAAGTGACAAAAATTCAACAAAAAGTGACAAAAATTCAACAAAAAGTGACAAAAATTCAACAAAAAAGTGACAAAAATTCAACAAAAAAGTGACAAAAATTCAACAAAAATTCAACAAAAAAGTGACAAAAATAAAAAAAAAATGTGACAAAAATTCAACAAAAATTCAACAAAAATGTGACAAAAAATCAACAAAAATGTGACAGAAATTCAACAAAAATGTGACAAAAATTCAACAAAAAAGTGACAAAAATTCAATAAAAAGTGACAAAAATTCGACAAAAAAATGACAAAAATTCAACAAAAATATGACCAAAAAAAAAATTAACAAAAAAGAAAAAATAATTAACAAAAAAATGACAAAAATTCAACAAAAATGTGACAAAAATTCAATAAAATGTGACAAAAATTCAACAAAAATCAAACAAAAAAGTGACAAAAATCAAACAAAAATGTGACAAAAATTCAACAAAAATATGACAAAAATTCAACAAAAATGTGACAAAAATTCAGCAAAAATGACAAAAAATCAACAAAAATGTGACAAAAATGTGACAAAAATGTGACAAAAATTCAACAAAAATTCAACGAAAATTGAAAAAAAATTCAACAAAAATTCAACAAAAATGTGACAAAAATTCAACAAAAATTCAACGAAAATTGAAAAAAAATTCAACAAAAATTCGATAAAAAAGTGACAAAAATTCAACAAAAAAGTGACAAAAATTCAACAAAAATGTGACAAAAAGTCAACAAAAATTCAACAAAAATTCAACAAAAAATTACAAAAATTCAACAAAAATGTGACAAAAATTCAACAAAAATGTGACAAAAATTCAACAAAAAAGTGACAAAAATTAAACAAAAAAGTGACAAAAATTAAACAAAAATTAAACAAAAATGTGACAAAAATTTTACAGAAATGTAACAAAAATTCAACAAAAAATGTGACAAAAATTCAACAAAAAAGTGACAAAAATTCAACAAAAAATCTACAAAAATGTCACAAAAATTCAACAAAAATTCAACAAAAATTCAACAAAAATTCTACAAAAATGTCACAAAAATGGAAAAAAAAAAAAAAAATAAAACTTACAAAGGTGACACAACACAGCAACAACGCGAGGAAAAAGATCAGTTTTGTGGGTGGACTGACTACTATGAGGTGTTACACAGGCCTATATAATGGCCAAAGAGGACTTAGGCGGGCGGTATGAGGTTTACTCAACATAAAGCAAAGATACATCTGACTTTTTAGTAAGTCTCTTTCACAATGACCTCCTGCCCCTCGAGGTTCTATTTCTTATTTTATTTATTTCATTCAACAAAACAAAAAGCAAATGACATTGAAACATGACTGCCCAGTGCAATTTGAATAAAAAAAGGAGCGTAAAAGAAGGTGAGTCATCAGTTATTTAGTCTTTTTCTCCAACACTATTCATGTTCGAAGCAATTTCTCATCGTTTACGTCCAACTCTCTAAATGTATCAGATTTACAGATATTCTCGTGTGCTTTATGTACAGTATTTCAAAAATACACAGACAAAACCTTCACATTTAAATCAAATATTTCACATTATTAATGCGATATGGAGTATAAATGAAAGACAAAAGGAGAATGTTTCAGACTAAATAGGGTGAACGTCAGGGCCGGACTGGGACTGAAAAACAGCCCTGGACTCTGACCAGCCTGGCCCAAATTAGCGTAATTGTGACTTCCAGTCTTCCACAAATCCATATTTTAACCTCTTACCACCCGCCTTAACATCAACGAGTGCATTTTCCCCAGTTCGGCTTTTTATTATTATTTTTTTGACTGGCATCATCAGCAAAAAGAGCGGGAAAGGTGGTCGTAGAAACAGAAGCAAAATCATTAATATAAATAATAAATAATAATGGTCCCAAAATTGAACCTTGTGGTGCACCATACTCCACGGAATTCCTTTTAGATTCATGTTTTTTTTATTATTTATTATTGACCTTTATTTAACCAGGATAGTCCCACTGAGATTAAGAATCTCTTTTTCAGGGGAGTCCAGAGGGGAATCTATTGTTTAATGGTTTTGTATAGCCCAATATCACAACAGAAGTCGCCTCACAGCTGCACCACCATCAGGAGACACCATGTGAATAGTGATGAACAGACTACAGATAAATTAAGTATTGTATCATGATAAGACAAATCTGCAGTCAAGTACATGTGTTGTACATGTTTTTAGAGGTAGGGGAAACAGGAGTACCCAGAGGAAACCTACACGGGGAGAACATGCAAACTCCACACAGAAAGACCCCGTCCAGGTGGGAATCGAACCCAGGACCTTCTAGCTGTGAGGCGTGAGCGCTGCACCACCGTGCAAACCTATACGGGCTTTACCCAAATCTAAAAGCTTCTCAACTGGAGAGCAACACTGTAACGCCTCATTTGAAAGCTAAGACCTACAAAAGTGATGGAAACTTTTCGTCACGTCGCCACATTTTTGTCATATTTTTGTTGTTTTTTTAATCATTTTTTGTTGTGTTTTTCTCACGTTTTTGTTGATTTTTTGTCACATTTTTGTTTCGTTTTTGTCACATTTTTGTTGATTTTTTGTCACATTTTTGTTGATTTTTTGTCACATTTTGTTTCGTTTTTGTCACATTTTTGTTTCGTTTTTGTCACATTTTTGTTGATTTTTTGTCACATTTTTGTTTCGTTTTTGTCACATTTTTGTTGATTTTTTGTCACATTTTTGTTGATTTTTTGTCACATTTTTGTTTCGTTTTTGTCACATTTTTGTTTCGTTTTTGTTACATTTTTGTTTCGTTTTTGTCACATTTTTGTTTCGTTTTTTTTCACATTTTTGTTGATTTTTTGTCACATTTTTGTTGATTTTTTGTCACATTTTTGTTTCGTTTTTGTCACATTTTTGTTTCGTTTTTGTCACATTTTTGTTTCGTTTTTGTCACATTTTTGGTTGAGTTTTTGTCACATTTTTGTTGAGTTTTTGTCACATTTTTGGTTGATTTTTTGTCACATTTTTGTTGATTTTTTGTCACATTTTGTTTCGTTTTTGTCACATTTTTGGTTGATTTTTTGTCACATTTTTGTTGATTTTTTGTCACATTTTGTTTCGTTTTTGTCACATTTTTGTTGAGTTTTTGTCACATTTTGTTTCGTTTTTGTCACATTTTTGTTTAGTTTTTGTCACATTTTGTTTCGTTTTTGTCACATTTTTGTTGAATTTTTGTCACATTTTTGTTGATTTTTTGTCACATTTTTGTTGATTTTTTGTCACTCTTTAGTTGATTTTTTGTCACATTTTTGTTGAGTTTTTTTATTGTCTTTTCATCCTCTTTTTCTCGCTATTATTTCTTATTAGCTTTTAGATTTGGGTAAAGCTCGGTTGAGGCGGGACCGGTGGCCCTAGAGCCAGTGGCCCTCCTGCGCTCTTCCAGAACGGACATATGGCCAGTCCGCCCCTGGTGAACGTGAATATAAAAATGTATTGGGTGCAAGAAAATAGCTGCAACTAAATGTTTTTCGTGGTTGCATCGGTCGTTACATATGACTGGTGCTATATGTGACTGAGAAAAGCATAATACTCCCTCTTTAAGGGCTTTGTTATAATGATATTCACTTGATATGGGACAGTAATGGCCTAAAATAGTAGTGCAGGTCTATCCTTATCTTTTCTATTAGGTTTATTGTCAAATCATGTTTATTATCAAGTAAAATCTGGTCATAGAAGATGAATTGAAATAGCAAAGAGGATGACTGGTGAATGCACTGTTGAAATTCTACTTTTAGGATGATTTTGGTGCAGCCAATCCGAAAAGAGCCATATTTTGCAAAACTACACAAACACTTGACTTTTACTATTGGTTTTCTGAAATAATATCATCAGTCCTGCACAGACAAACTTGGTTGTATCAACAGTCGTCCGAACGTTTCCTAACAATATTTTCAATAGCTACAAGAAAGGAAAAATCATAAAGCCATAATTCTGCACACAGTTGCATAGATTTTGTAGGTTTAACCCCTTAACTCCCACCTGAACCGAGGACATTTTCTCCAGTTTGGCTTTACCCCCAGTCCAAAAGCTTCTGGAAAAAAGGTGAGAAAATAGCAACAAAACTGAGACGAAAACAGTGATGGAAATGTGACAAAAAAGTGAGAAAACAAAGGACAAAAAAGTGACGAAAAATTGATGAAAAAGTGGCAAAAAATGTCACAAGAAATTGACAAAAAAATGGACGAAAAAATGACAAAAAATGACGAAAAAATGACAAAAATGTGACAAAAATGTGACCAAAAAATGTCGAAAAAATGAAAAAAAATGTGACAAAATGTGACAAAAAGTGACAAAAATGTGATAAAAATTTGACAAAAAAATTAAAAAAAAATTGACAAAAAATGTCAAAAATTTGATTAAAAAAATTTGACAAAAAATTTGCAAAAATTTGACAACATTTGACAAAATTTGACAAAAAAATTACAAAAAAATTGCTAAAAATTGACTAAAACTTGACCAAAAAAATCGACAAAAAATTACAACAAAATTACAAAAACTTACAAAAATGAGTTGAATACCCAACCAAAAAATGATGGAAAAAAAATCTGATGACGTGAGGAAAAAGATCCTCTCGGTTCAGGCGGGAGTTAAGAGGTTAAACAGAAACACTGTATTTTTTGGCTTCGTCGCTCATCCTTCTCTCTTCTGCTCTGAGCTTATTTTAGACATTATTGCATAACGTTGTTTCATAACCCACAAACTCCCAAACAGTCGTTTGTTGACTTCTACTTTTAATAATGAGATGATTTAACCACAGCACATGCAGCAGTCGAACACACTGGTTTGTGAGGGCAGAAAAGATGTTTGAATTGTGTTTTTCATACGTTTGCTCAACTTAGAACCTTTGATCCAAAATTTAGGTAAAGATTTGTATTGTTTTTTGTATCATTGAAGATGCTTTCAAAGGACAGTATTTGGTGCAGAAGCCCAAGATACTTTCTTTCTTACAAAATGACTCCATTAGGAAACTTTTAACCTTTCAAAATGATGTAAAATCCGGTAGCTTTAAGTCCTGCTGAGTCAGTCATAGAGCCGTGTGTTTTATATCTGCTCACAGGCTGAATGCATTGAACTGGCAATGAAGAAATGTGCACACAACAGCTGTCTTTTTATAATGTGATTTTCATAAAATGTATTTGTCTGCCGAGAAAATCGATACATTGATCAGACCCAGTGAGGTTGTAGATTCTCCTTTTTTATCCATGTGGCGCCAAACCTTATAGCAAAACTAATCTGTAGTTACTGCTGAAGCAGAGCAATGAATCAATATCGAGTCATAGGGGTCTGTAAATACATTTACAAAAGAATACAGCAAAAACATTGTGGTGATATTTTAATTATAATTATTAAAGCTTATGGAATCTTGCCAGGCGTACATAATCAAGGATGGGACTTTTTATTTTAGACATTTCTTACAAAAACATCTGATTCATTGTATCGACAATAGAAATCTGCGGGTACATATCGCTTACGCTCACAGGCCCTGTTTTTAATGTTCGTGCCTAGAGTCCGCACTGAGCTGGGCAGAAAGGCTTTTAACCCCTTAACTCCCACCTGAACCGAGCACATTTTCTCCAGTTTAGATTTACCCCAATCCAAAAGCTTCTGGAAAAAAGCTGTGAAAATAGCAACAAAACTGAGACGAAAACAATGATGGAAATGTGACAAAAAAGTGAGAAAACATTGACAAAAAAGTGACAAAATATTGATGAAAAAGTGGAAGAAATGTCACAAGAAATTGACAAAAAATGGACGAAAAAATGACACAAATGTGACCAAAAAACTACAAACAAAATTACAAAAAAATTACAAAAATGTGACAAAAAATGACAAAAAAGTGACGAAAAATTGTTGAAAAAGTGGAAAAAATGTCACAAAAATGTCACGAGAAATTGACAAAAAATTGACTAAAAAATTACAAAAATGTCACAAAAAATGACGAAAATGTAACAAAAAAATGACAGAAATTGGATAAAAAATTGACGAACAAATGAAAAAAATGTGACAAAAAATTACAAAAAAGTTACAAAAATGAGTTGAATACCCAACAAAAATATGATGGAAAAAAAATCTGATGACGTGAGGAAAAAGATCCTCTCGGTTCAGGCGGGAGTTAAGAGGTTAACTGTTCTGCACCACCTGCATGGAATCTGCTTTGATTCATAAATTCAAATAAGTTATTTGTCAATTCACTTCACAACTAATCACATTTATTTATCTATGCTGCCTTCGTGTGGTCATATAATCGTGGTAAATACCACTTGCCGAGTGGAAATTGCACATGAACGCCGCCTCATCACGCCCATGTTCTCGTGAGGAGATAACCTTTGACCTTTCAACACATCAAAACATCAACCATAATGTTTTAATGTCGTTTAGCTCGATTGTTATGAAGCCGACACCAACATAGCCCTTTAGCAACACAGTTTTAATAGTCTTTTTTTCCACCTATTGTCTATCGTCTTAGATTTTATGTTTTTTTTTGTTTTTATTTTATTAACCTCTTACCACCTGCCTAAACCAAATGCATTCTGTCCTCTTTTGGCTGTGCAACATTTGAAAGCTAAGACCCACAAAACTGACCTTTTTCCTCGCATTGTTGCTGTGTTGTGTCACCTTTTGTATGTTTTTTTTTCTTTTTCATTTTTGTTGAATTTTTGTTGAATTTTTGTTACTTTTTGGTTGAATTTTTGTCACTTTTTTTGGTTGAATTTTTGTTACTTTTTTTGGTTGAATTTTTGTCACATTTTTGTAGAATTTTTGTCACATTTTTGTTGAATTTTTGTCACATTTTTGGTGAATTTTTGTTACATTTTTGTCATTTTTTTGTTGAGTTTTTGTTGAGTTTTTGTCACATTTTTGTTGAATTTTTGTCACATTTTTGGTGAATTTTTGTTACATTTTTGTCATTTTTTTGTTGAGTTTTTGTTGAGTTTTTGTCACATTTTTGTTGAATTTTTGTCACTTTTTTGTTGAGTTTTTGTTGAGTTTTTGTCACATTTTTGTTACACTTTTGTTGAATTTTTGTTAATTTTTGTTAATTTTTGTTGAATTTTTGTCACATTTTTGTTGAATTTTTGTTACATTTTTGTCACTTTTTTGTTGAGTTTTTGTCACATTTTTTATTGAGTTTTTGTCACATTTTTGTTAATTTTTGTTGATTTTTTTTCACATTTTAGTTGAATTTTAGTTGAATTTTAGTTGAATTTTTGTAAAATTTTTGTCACTTTTTTGTTGAGTTTTTGTCACATTTTTGTTGAGTTTTTGTCACATTTTTGTTACATTTTTGTTGAATTTTTGTCACATTTTTGTTGAATTTTTGTCAAATTTTTATTGCATTTTTGTCACATTTTTGTTGAGTTTTTGTCACATTTTTGTCACATCTTTGTTGAGTTTTTGTCACATTTTTGTCATTTTTTTGTTGAGTTTTTGTCACATTTTTGTTGCTTTTTTCCCAAGAATCTTTTTGATTAGGGCAAAGCCAAACTGGAGAAAATGGGATCCGTTCAGGTGGGAGTTAAGAGGTTAAAGCAGATACAAAATAGCAGTCCCACAGCAGTTTGTGAATTTATTTGTTCATAGAGTGTGTTTGGTGTGTGTAGTCATAAGATTTCACTTTCCTAAGACACAAAAGCACTTGAACACACTCGTAATTTCCTGCTTCACAACTGGAAAGGACACATTTTAACCGGGGCACATGAAGGCAGCATCACTACGGCTAACGCTTTCAGAAACGCTCTTCCACTGTCCTGTATTTAGATTTGAGAGAGCGCGTTCGCTTTCAGGACCAAGGTCAGCTCATGTTTATTTGTACGGCCTGCACCCACGCCACGTTGCGTAAACAATTCTGCGAAGAAAAAAAAAAAAAACCCAAAAAAGAATCCCTGCTAGCCTTTTGTATCCTATTATAATTTAAATGAGCTCCTCTATGAAGAAGACACAATGTTCCCGTCTGTCATCTGTTACGGAAATGCTGGCCGCGTTTGAGAAAGCGCTTAAAATGAGCAATAAATCAACATCTTGTGAAATTTCAACAAACAAATGCCGTATTTATTATATTATTTTTTGTGTGTTGTAGTTTCCGCTTCTTTTTTTTTAGCGCGCGTTCTGATTGGCTCTCGTTTGCCGGCTCTGGCCAATCACCGCTCGCCTGCCGCGGAGGAAGGAATAAATGCAAGATGGCTCCTCATATAAAAACAGTCTTCTGGGTCGCCCCGGCCGCGCATCAAAATAACTCTTTACACCTTATTAGGCTGAAATATTTATCCGCACTGAGTTCCGAGGGGTGACCCGGGCTGTGCGTCGGTATGCTTAGGTAACCCGTCGGGGATACTCGGCACCAGAAAGCGAAAACTAAACTTTTTTGAAGCCATGTATCGGCGCCGCTGAACTGTTCCAACGGGCGGTAGCTAGCTAGCGGCGGCCTGGGCTAGCGGGTTAGTTAGCATTTAGCGGCTAACTAGCTCATGACTTGGGACTGTTATTACCCCCTAAAACTGAAAGAAGGGAATAGCGGACGGTCCCGGTGCCTTGTCTGATTAATGTTGGACTTGAATGGCCTTATAACAAAAGGCGATGGCTGTTACGAGGTGAGATACTTTTTTTATATTCCAAGCTTTGGTGCTAATGTAAGCTAACTTTGGTATACAGTGGCATGGCGAGGTGTAACGTCTGGCTCAAGGTTTAGGTTTACATCTGACTTTCAACCACTTTCTCTAAATGGCCATATGTTGCTCTCGTGCACGCCTTAAGATCTTTCTAAGCGTGGACGTCGTCACTGTTAGCCTTCCTCTTTGCTTGTGGAGTTCTGCCTTTTTTAATATATAGCGTGCAGTTCTGCTTTCAACCCCCGTAATGTGTCATAATTGCAGCTGCCATGTAGAATTGAGGCCCATCCATTTGCCTAATGGTTTCCTATCCGCGCCTAACTTGTGTAAAGTTGGCTGCAGAATCCACAAATTAAATGCCCTTCCCACTGTAATGGCATTAGGAGTCCGGATGTCTAAACAACGAGCTGCTGGTGCTACAAGTACATGACATCATAACACACTTCATACACAACTTTGCCTTGTGGTTGATTTGGTATTGTAGGGCACCTGCTGTTAAAATGCTTGATTTCCCCCCCAAAAAAACAAATAGTACATTTTCTGATATGGGTTATGGATACAAAGAGGAAATCCCATTTTACAACCCAAAGAATATTTTTCCCAAAACAGTTGTTGTTACTGCCACATAAGTTATAATTTAAAGCCTCTGATCATTCAATTAATACAAGAACACAGTGTTAATTTTGACAACATATTTTGTTTTAGTCTTAGTCTTTTTGTATTTTAATTTGAGTCTAGATTTAGTCGACTAAAATTGCATGTCAATTTAGTCGACTAAAATTAAGACTAATTTAGTCGACTTATATTTATAATATTCATTATAATCATATTTAATCTTGTTCCTCTGCTTCATGGAGCTGCTCCACATGAATAAAGCTCAGAGCTTCTCATTTGACAGTGAATTTAAATGATATGAGGTAGGGCTGCTCGATTATTGAAAAAATAATAATCACGATTATTTTTGTCATAATAGAAATCACGATTATTCAAACGATTATTTGTTGCCTTTAAAAAAATCCATCAAAAAAGTGACAAAAATCCATTAAAAAAGTGACAAAAATCCATAAAAAAGACAAAAATCCAGTAAAAAAGTGACAAAAATCCAGTAAAAAAGTGACAAAAATCCATCAAACAATTTACAAAAATCCAGCAAAAAAAGTGACAAAAATCCAGCAAAAAAGTGACAAAAATCCAGCAAAAAAGTGACAAAAATCCCAAAATTTAAAATTAGAAAGAAAAAAAATGAAAAAAATTGAAAAAACATTTTTGAATTTTTTTTTGAAAAAAAAAAAAAAAAAAAAATTATAATCGATTTTTTGCGATTATGCTAATTTTGTAATCGTTTACTGTTGTAATCGAAATCGTAATCGAATTTCGATTAATTGCACAGCCCTAATATGAGGCTTTTTCAGACGGTCAATAGAAGTTTGGATGATTTTAGTCTCTCCTTTTTATTTTTATTTAGTCTTATTTTAGTCGACTTTGCATTGATAATATTCATTATAATCATATTTAATCTTGTTCCTCTGCTTCATGGAGCTGCTCCACATGAACAAAGCTCAGAGCTGATCCTTTGGCAGAGAATTTAAATGATATGAAGTTTTTTCAGACGGTCAACAGAAGTTTGGATGATTTTAGTCTCTCCTTTTCATTTTTATTTAGTCTTATTTCAGTCGACTAAAACATCTGGACATTTTAGTCACAGTTTTAGTCTCATGAAAAAACTTTTAATTTAGTTTTAGTCCAATTTTAGTCGTCAAAAATAACACTTTGACTAAAATTAAGCCTAAATATTTTAGTCGACGAAATCAACACTGCATGAACATAAATGAATTTAGCATTTTGTTACTGCAATACCTGCCTCAGAGCCAAATTACTTACTTCTGACTGCACTCGGAGCAATATTTTGAGACAACTCTAGTGTTAATAGGATATGTGACTGAATTCTGGCGCAGTATTGTGAATGAAGCTTCAGCAGGTGTCCTTGATGTCAAAGTCGTGACCATAATTTCAATAAAAGAGCTCCTCAGCCATTGACTTTTTTGTGCCTTTCACACAAAGAGCGCCCTGGTGGTAAATGTTTACTTTTATTGCAGTATATGTGATTCAGCGGCCGTGGGGAGCTGTTATAGCCTCGGTAGAAGCAACAGAAACTGTCAGACCTGCTTAAAGTTTAAGCCCCACACTGGCTCAGAGTGAGTGGCGAGTGCTAATCCACTGTGCCGTATTATTAGACTGCTAATGACCTAAGTGTGCGTGGCCCTGATAAACGGTATTGTGTGATAATATTGTGTTTGGGCAGGGCAAACGAAGACCAGGATGCAAATGTCCAAAGTGTGATAGATTGTAGGGTGTTAGTAATTGTCATAGATGTTTGCAGTAAGTTAATTTAACCTCTTAACTCCCGCCTGAACCGAGAGGATCTTTTTCCTCACGTCATCAGATTTTTTTTTTCCATCATTTTTTTGTTGGGTATTCAACTCATTTTTGTAACTTTTTTGTCATTTTTTTGTCACTTTTTTTGTCATTTTTTGGTCAAATTTTAATCAAATTTTTGTCATTTTTTTGTCACATTTTTGTCACTTTTTTGTCATTTTTTTGTCACTTTTTTGTCACTTTTTTGTCATTTTTTTGTCAAATTTTAATCAAATTTTTGTCATTTTTTTGTCAAATTTTAATCAAATTTTTGTCATTTTTTTGGTCACTTTTTGTCACATTTTTGTCATTTTTTGTTATTTTTTGTCACTCTGTCATTTCTTTGTCACATTTTTTTAATTTTTTTTAATTTTTAGTCACATTTTTGTCATTTTTGCGTCATATTTTGTCCTTTTTTTGTCACATTTTTATCACATTTTTGTAAATTTTTTGACATTTTTTCCTCAATGTTTTCTCACTTTTTTGTCACATTTCCATCATTGTTTTTGTCTCAGTTTTGTTGCTATTTTCACAGCTTTTTTCCTGAAGCTTTTGGACTGGGGTAAAGCTGGAGAAAATGTGCTCGGTTCAGGTGGGAGTAGGACTGCAGCTAACGATTATTTTGGTAATCGATTAATCGGTTGATTAATCTACCGATCATTTTTACGATTAATCGCTTGGCTGTGACAGGTGCATGGAAATTGTATTTATCTGACGTTTGTAGGAGGCTCTTTGTTCTAATTCTGCTTTCTGATTGGACAAGACAAAGACAGATATTAATGAAATTTATAATGTACAAAACACTACAGACACTAACTTTAAAAACAAAGTAGGCTTTCATCCAAAATACATAATTGTCATGTCTTTTTTGCTCTATTTTAGTCTGTGTTTGCTGGAAAACGATTAATCGATTACTGGAATAGTTGACAACTTTTTAGTAATCGATTAGTTGTCGATTAATCGATTAGTTGTTTCACCCCTAGGTGGGAGTTAAGGGGTTAAGAGCACAAGAAAGCCATTTGGGTAAAACTACAGCCTGTGTTTCTTTCTGTCTCAAAAGAAAAAGTGCAGATCTCAGATATTTTGTGATCTACTGTGGCTTCTTTCAACATGAACATCGCCTAAAATTGTAATAACCATATTTTGCTGTTACTAATGAGGAAACCTTGGCCAGTTCAATGCACTGTCCTGTTAATTTGGAGCTTTCTCACTGCAAAGAAGAACACGTCCACCTCAAAAAAAGCCTTCAACAAACCACAGTGAAGAAAGCGTATCTGTGATGAGTCAGCCGGCTTCATTTATTAAATCACATTCCAGGCTTGACCGACTGTTCATTCTGCTGGACACTGGGACGACGCCGGTGACCAGGAAGGCGGCAGCGCAGCAGCTGGGGGAGGTGGTCCGTCTGCACCCACACGAGCTCAACAACCTGCTGTCAAAGGTATGGGTTTGTGTTTATCGACTGGAGATGACACTTCTAGCGTTCTCTTTGTCACCGAGTCTGTTAAACTGGAATGATTGTGTTAGTGTTAATTATCACAATGATCTCTCAAGGTTTTGACATTTCTAAGAAGTCCAAACTGGGACACTCGGATAGCTGCGGGCCAAGCTGTCGAAGCCATAGTGAAGCATGTTCCTCAGTGGCACCCGACCCCCCGACCCAAAGAAGGTGAGCACGACTACTGTATGTGTAGACTCTCTCCAAGTGCCGTCTTCCACCAAAGCTATTAGAACGTTTGTAAAACCTCCTGGAACACACAGCGAAAATGCAAAACTATCACCACCAAGAAGTTAGTTATGCAGTTTTGCTTTTGCCATTGTTCTTGAAGCAAAACTGTCAAGGTATGAATACTTCCTTCCTTCCGTCCTTCCGTCTTTGCTTGCCTCCATCCTTCCTTCCTTCCTTCCTTGCTTCCTTCCGTCCTTCCTTCCTTGCTTCTTTCCTTCCATCCTTCCTTCCTTGCTTCTTTCCTTCCTTGCCTCCATCCTTCCTTCCTTGCCTGCTTCCTTCCGTCCTTCTGTCCTTCCTTCCTTCCTTGCTTCCTTGCTTCCTTGCTTGCTTGCTTGCTTCCTTCCTTGCTTCTTTCCTTCCTTGCCTCCATCCTTCCTTCCTTGCCTTTTTTCCTTCCGTCCTTCTGTCCTTCCTTCCTTCTTTCCTTCCGTCCTTCTGTCCTTCCTTCCTTGCTTGCTTCTTTCCTTCCTTGCTTCTTTCCTTCCTTGCTTCCTTCCTTCCTTCCGTCCTTCCTTCCTTCCTTCCTTGCTTGCTTCTTTCCTTCCTTGCCTCCATCCTTCCTTCCTTGCCTTTTTTCCTTCCGTCCTTCTGTCCTTCCTTCCTTCCTTGCTTGCTTCTTTCCTTCCGTCCTTCTGTCCTTCCTTCCTTCCTTGCTTGCTTCTTTCCTTCCGTCCTTCTGTCCTTCCTTCCTTCCTTCCTTCCTTGCTTCTTCCCTTCCTTGCTTCCTTCCTTCCTTCCTTGCCTCCATCCTTGCCTGCTTCCTTCCGTCCTTCCTTCCTTCCTTGCTTCCTTCCTTGCCTCCATCCTTGCCTGCTTCCTTCCGTCCTTCCTTCCTTCCTTGCTTCCTTCCTTGCCTCCATCCTTCCTTGCTTGCTTCCTTCCGCCCTTCCTCCATTCCTCCCTTGCTTCCTTCCATCCTTCCTTCCTTCCTTGCCTCCATCCTTCCTTCCTTGCCTGCTTCCTTCCGTCCTTCCTTCCTCCCTCCATTCCTCCCTTGCTTCCTTCCTTGCTTTCTTCCTTCCTTCCTCCCTCCATTCCTCCCTTGCTTCCTTCCTTGCTTCCTTCCTTCCTTCCTTCCTTCCTCTGGGGCTGAATCGCGGCAGCAGTCTGAGCCCAGACTTTCCTATCCACGCACACTTCCTCCTCCTACTTTTGGCCTTCATCTATACAACATAAGAACAGTAGTTTAATGTATAAGTTCACCTAATCATTTGTGAAATTTTCTGCCAAAATGATCCTAAAAACAACACTGATCCAAACAAGGCTGAAATAGATATCGTTTTTGTTTGGGGCTGTGTTGGCTGAACATGTATATCTGTCAAATTGAAGATGACATTGATTTTGCAGTGTATTGTTACTTCTGGCGATATGGATGTTGTGTCGTCTAATGTTTAGATCATTTGGCAGTATAGTTTATAGTTTGCACCCTCAGTTTGCATTTAATGAAGCCCCTTGAGGAAAACGGTGACGTCTTTGATCCCTCCTGCTGTTGAATGAGCTCGTACCGTAGCCCTCTGTGTCCTCTGGCAGTACAGCAGCTCTGTCCCTGTTCGCTCAGGTGTAGAAGGACATTAGAAGGCACGCTGTGCAGCGGCACTTACAGGCAGCTTAAAATATTTGGTCTATCAGCAGTATTTTTCTGCAGCAGGCTTTGTGATAACCAGCCTATTTGCAGTTCAAAAGCATAAAGTAGTCTGATGGTGTTGACAGGCGGCAGGAGGAGGCTTAGCTGTACACACACACGTCACCCACCTCTACCACCGAGCAGGGAGTCGTTTTTTTCAAAGTGCTTCCTTTTACTGAGAACATACTGCGGACTTGCATTTTTTGTCAATGTCATTTTGTGAAACAGGCCAGGCAAGCAGTTTTCTGACATGTACTGGATTGAAAATAGGATTATGTGCATACAATCATGTAAAAGGCCCACCGTGTCAATAAAACTGACTCGTGAACTGTCGTAAACGGACACTTAGATTGTCCTGTGAGATTCTCTTGAGGAAACTCTTTGGGAGAGGTCTTGAAAGACAACATTTTTTACTGTGACAAAAGTACAGGCTAAAAGGAGCTCTCTGTTCTCACATTGTATTGTGGAGTTTGCATGAGATTTTTCTAATGCCCCTTTCTCACCGCCAACTAGGGCTGCACAACATCTCCAAATGATTTGTTTATTTGAGAAGTTAACACTCTACTCAAAAGGAGTGGGCCGAAGCAAGAGCTTATAAATGCAATTATCAATTAAGTGATGCAATATCCATATCCATCCATCTGACAGATTTGCATAACCTTCAATAAAAAAAGGAATAGTAACTTAAAGGAATAGGCCACCGTTTTTTCCATACTGAGATATGTTCTTACCTGAGCTTTGACGAGTTCTTTAGGACCTGTCTGATCTTCCCCCGTGCCTTCAGTCACGTAAACACAGCGCAGACGGCGTTAGCATTTAGCCTCTCCCTCTCTCCTCTATAGCTCCAAAACAGGTCAAGATAGAAGCTACCAAGCTCTTCCACGTTTTCCCTATTTAAATATGGTTACGTGAAGTGTTCCACTACAAAGTATAATTACACAAAATTAAACAATGTGGATTTTCTAAGCGGATAAAAGGGGGAACTATATTGTAAGGCGTAATAATACCAGGAGTAGTTTGGCATCCGCACAGTAAAGTGAAGATTACTGCGTGGATTTCGAACTACTCCTGGTATTATTACGCCTTACAATATAGTTCCCCCTTTTATCCGCTTAGAAAATCCACATTGTTTAATTTTGTGTAATTATACTTTGTAGTGGAACACTTCACGTAAACATATTTAAATAGGGAAAACGTGGAAGAGCTTGGTAGCTTCTATCTTGACCTGTTTTGGAGCTATAGAGGAGAGAGGGAGAGGCTAAATGCTAACGCCGTCTGTGCTGTGTTTACGTGACTGAAGGCACGGGGGAAGACCAGACAGGTCCTAAAGAACTCGTCGAAGCTAAGGTAAGAACATATCTCAGTATGGAAAAACGGTGGCCTATTCCTTTTAAATACAAAAGTTCTAATTCAGTTCAATTTTATCCTCCTTTTGAAATGCGATTGAATGAAAAATCAAATGGCTTACATATTTAGCTTAAATTTATAATTAATTCCTACGTTATAGCAATATTCTAGATCAAAACGCTTTTTTTTTTCTAAAATCGTGCAACTTTGCCAGTAATCCAGGCGTTGCATTGCTTGCTAATTAAAATATAACCTGTTCTCCATAAGTACCATTGTGTTTTTCCTCATTTCTCTTTTATGTTCTGACGCGGGCCGGGCACCCTGCATGCTGTTTTTTGTGACACTCTTCTTCTCTTCTCTCCTCAGAGTCCTGTGAGGACTTGTCTCCAGAGGAATCATCCTGTGATCGTTTGAGTTTCCTCCACTTTGACATCTCCAGATTGCTCAAACATGGCGCGTCGCTGCTGGGATCCGCCGGGGCAGAGTTCGAGCTGCAGGACGACAAAACCGGTTTGTACAGGAACTCTGCTCAGACATGTGGCCTTTGTTTTTTGTAATCTTCACAAGAAAAGTGTTCTAGATCTCAATAACTGCAGTTCTATGTGTTCGATCTGACTGTGAAGTTCAGACACTACTAACATGTGTCTGACACGGTTCAGCGCGTAACTGACCTGCTCTCGCGTCGTCTTTCAGCTGAGATGGACCCGAAGGAGCGCCTGTCCCGGCAGAGGAAGCTCCTGCAGAAGAAGCTGGGTCTGGACATGGGCGCAGCGATCGGGATGGACACAGATGAGCTCTTCAACGACGAGGACCTGGACTACAACAGTGCCAGGCCTCAGGGGGGCAGGAGCACCCCGGGGTGCAGCGCCCGTGAGCATGTGGTGGGTCCCTGCAGGCGACAGCGTCTGCGGTTACTATTACGGGCACCCTTCAGCACGCTTGGAAAAATAAATGTGCATACCATGAATATTGCGCAACATGGTAATTATCCTGACAGCCCGATCTGAACTTAAAGCCTACATTACCAATAAGCTCCTCTTGATGCGCCGCCATGTGCGCCGCCATGTGCGCCACCATGTGCGCCACCATGTGCGCCACACTCCGGCGCTGCACCTCGCACCTCCCTCACCCGTTTATTATAATGATCCATGCCCTCACCTCACTCACCCCTCACCCCTTCATGCCCCCGCACCACGTAAACACAAACAAGACAAGAGTGAACAAGAGATCGCAACTGTTCAAAGCAGAAGCAACAGTTAGCAGCTAACAGTTTAGCATTATGACAGAAGTTTACAAATCGTGGTGAACTGACAAACATGTGACCGACCTGCTCTGATGCAGCTGAAATGAAATGTCCGTTTGTTTATTATTCCAGTATCTACAGGAGCTGTCAGGTCTTTTTCCTCCCCTTTTTTTCCTCACAAAGCAAAGCAGCACCGAGTGGCTGAGGTGTTCAAGGGTTACGGGGAAATAAAAGTACTGTGCTGTAAACTTAGTTTTAAATGGAATTATGATGTTCTAAATGTACAAAAATAGTGACAGACTTTCAGAAATGTTGCAGTTTGGAAAATAAATGTAAATCTCAAAATATTTACTTTGTGCATATCTTATTTATGCGGAATAATTGTGTGTTTCACACAAGATTAATGAGATTTCCGTAGCTCATTGAATCCAGTCAGAGCAGTGTGTGGTCTGAACAATGTGGAGGGGAGAGAGGGAAGTGATGGGGGTGAGGTGAGGGGGGGGTGGAGCAGAGCAGAGTTCACTACTCCACCTACTGATGAAAAAAATGTCTTCAAAAAGACCTCGTTTAAGGCAGCTTTAAGTCAGTCTCGGAATATATTATAATTTACTGAACAATTGTAATGATTAATACACAAAACCAAAAAAAGTACATGATGTAAAAGTTGTTTTCTGTTTAAGTCATGTAATGACATATAATCATGTATTTCAAAGCCTCTGACAATCTAATTGCTGGTTAGAAAAAGTCTCTTTTGTTTTTGGGATTCAATTTACCACTCAAGGTTTCTGGGAAAAACAGGCAGAGAATAGGCTACATTTTTACAGCGACAAACCATTCCTCCTCTAATTTCATTTTTGTGTCACTGTTTTCCTTCAGCCCATGCAAGCGGCCGAGTTGATCGACTCGGAGTTCAGACCGGGAATGAGCAGCCGGCAGAAAAACAAAGCTAAGCGGATGGCCAAGCTGGTCGCAAAGCAGAAGTCCAGAGACATGGATCCCAACGAAAAGAGGTGAGAGAGAGGCCTTTTTTACTGTCTTTAAACCTGACACAGTAACAGCCTTTTGTTTTAGTGTAATTACTAGTAGATGATTACGGCATAAGACTCGATGATCTCCTTTGATCTTTAGTAATGACAGCTTCGAGGGTGAACCTGAAGAGAAAAGAAGGAAAACGACCAACATTGTAATCGACCAACCGGCTACAGAGAACAAAGTCTTAATCGACAACGTCCCGGACAACTCCTGCCTTTTAGAGGAAGTAAGAGCACGTATAACTTTGATAAGATGGGAAAAGTGTAAGTGGCTTAAATCCCATTTCCTGATGTATTTTATCATGTGTTTCAGTCCAATGAGTGGCCCCTGGAGAGCTTCTGTGAGGAGCTCTGCAACGACCTCTTCAACCCTTCGTGGGAGGTGAGTCATTAACCCCTTAACTCCCACCTGAACCGAGCACATTTTCTCCAGTCCAAAAGCTTCTGGAAAATGGCAACAAAACTGAGACGAAATGTGACAAAAAAGTGAGAAAACATTGACAAAAAAGTGACAATTGATGAAAAAGTGGCAAAAAGTCACGAAAATGTCACAAGAAATTGAAAAAAAATGGATGAAAAAATGACAAAAATGTGACAAAAAAATGACAAATGTGAAACAAAAATTATAAAAAAAAAATACAAAAATGTGTCAAACAAATGTCAAAAATTTGACAAAAATTTGACAAAAATGTGATCAAAAAATGACAAAAAAAATGACAAATGTGACAAATAATGACAAAAAAAATGACAAAAATTTGACAAAATGTGACAAATGCAATAAAAAATGGACAAAAAAAGAACAAAGATGTGATACAAATTTGCCTTTTTTTTGGACAAAAGACAAAAATGTGATAAAAATCTGACAAAAAAAATGACAAATGTGACAAAATGACAGAAATGTGACAAAAAAATGACAAAAAAAATGACAAATGTGGCAAAAATGCAATACAAAATGGACAAAAAAAGAACAAAAAAGTGATACAAATTTGACTTTTTTTTTGACAAAAGACAAAAATGTGATAAAAAAATGACAAAATGTGACAAAAATTTGACAAAAAAATGACAAATGTGACAAAAATTTGTTAAAAAAATGACAAAAAAATGACAAATGTGACAAAAATGCATTAAAAGATTGACGAAAAAAAGGACAAAAATGTGATTAAAAATGACCCTGACGTGAGGAAAAGGATCCTCTCGGTTCAGGCGGGAGTTAAGAGGTTATAAAAGCAATTCATTTCTTTTTAATTGTCAAAAAGCAAATCTGTGATGTTTGATGTTTAGGTCTTTGTCTACGAGTTGGACCACTTTTCGCACCTTTGCTTCCATGTATTTTTTTTTTTTCTCTCTAAGATTCTCTCTTAGGGAGAAGAAAACACATGTCTCTTCTGGGAATCATTCCTTTTTTTCACTTTTTTTAGGTTTTCTGGTGGACTATAAACATATTTAGTAGGGCTGGGAATAAAATAAAAATATCGGATCACTATTTATCAGGTTTCACCATGCTTTCAATACTTGTGTTTGGAGGCCTTTTTCTCATGCACTCCTTTGTTTGCATTTGGTTTATAAACTTTGGACACATGACTCTTTTCTTTTTATACATTTTTAGGTAAACATATTACTTATCATTACATACTTACTGTATCGCGATATGTATTGGATCGGCCCCTGAGTATCGGGATACGTATCAGATCGTGACAAAATCTATCATCCCAGCCCTAATATTTAGCACACAAAAAGTCAAAATTGTGCCCTTGTGGAAGTTTCCTGACAGCAGATTGTCCACTTGAAGTGAAAAACTGGCACTTGAAGCTAGCTGTCAGCATGTAGCATGAGGCTAGCATTAGGATTATGATTAGCATTCTCTGTTATATGTACAAATTTGGGCTATTGAATCACTTTGTCCTGTCTTCATTTGGTAGAATGCATATTTTTACTTTTCCCTCCTTATCCACAGTAGTTTAAAGATACAGTTAAAAGGAATTGTATTTTTGCTTCTAGATTCGTCACGGCGCTGGCACAGGTCTCAGGGAAATCCTAAAGTCGCACGGAGCAGGTGGAGGGAAGCTCGTGGGAAGCACTGTAGACCAGGTAAGGTACTCCTTAACATGGAATGAGAGTTTCGAAAAGAGTTTTTGTAATATCCTGTATCTCCCTCTTAATTAATGACACTGCTAAAGTGCGTGTTTGCTTGGTGCAGATGTTGCGGCAGCACCAGGAGTGGATCGAGGACCTGGTCATTCGACTGCTCTGTGTCTTTGCTCTCGATCGCTTTGGAGATTTTGTGTCTGACGAGGTGGGTCTTTTATTTACGTATTCAAACTGTTTTCTTTCCTATTGTGTCCTACTTTAACCCCTGAACTCCCACCTGAACCAAGCACATTTTCTCCAGTTTGGCTTTACCCCAGTCCAAAAGCTTCTGGAAAAAAGGCGAGAAAATAGCAACAAAACTGAGACGAAAACAATGATGGAAATGTGACAAAAAAGTGGGAAAACATTGACAAAAAAGTGATGAAAAATTGATGAAAAAGTGGCAAAAATTTCACAAAAATGTCACAAGAAATTGACAAAAAATTGGCGAAAAAATGACAAAAATGTAAAAAAAATTACAAAAAAATGTCCAAAAGATGACCAAAAATTACAAAAAATGTGACAAATGTGAGAAAAAAGTGAGAAAACATTGACAAAAAAGTGATGAAAAATTGATGAAAAAGTGGCAAAAATGTCACAAGAAATTGACGAAAAAATGACAAAAATTTGACAAAAAATGACAATAATAATAATGATAAATTTTATTTATATTGCACTTTACATTTCAACGAAACCTCAAAGTGCTACAACAGAAGAATAAAATCAGATAAAAACAAAAAGAACATGTGATTAAAATGTGACCAAAAAATGACAAAAATGTGAGAAAAAAGTGAGAAAACATTGACAAAAAAGTGATGAAAAATTGATGAAAAAGTGGCAAAAATGTCACAAAGAAATTGAAAAAATTGACGAAAAAATGACAAAAAAACGACAAAAATGTGATAAAAATGTGACAAAAAAGTGACAAAAATGTGATGAAAATTTGACAAAAAACATTACAAAAAATTGTAAAAAAAATGACCAAAAATCTGAGAAAAAAAATTGTAAAAAAAAACACAAAAATGTGACAAAAAATGACAATAAATGACAAAAAAGTTACAAAAATGACTTGAATACCCAACAAAAAAATGATGGAAAAAAAAATCAGACGTGAGGAAAAAGATCCTCTCGGTTCAGGTGGGAGTTAAGAGGTTAACCTGGGAGGGTGGAATGCATACTGCCGTTGTGCGCCCCTGGGAAAGACGGTGTCAGCCTGAATGGTTCCTTGTCACAATGTCACCAAATATAGCGTGTAGATTTCTTCGGAATTGTATGTCTTGCCACGTTGCTCCAATGTATAGCATTTCTACTTTTTTTTTTCCCCCCAGAATAAGACACATGAAACACCCTGAACATTTTGTCGACAATAGTTGTGGTTATTTTTCACTGCTGTAAAAGGAAGTCACAAGAAAACTGTGACCTGTGATTTCCCTTTGGTAATGGACACGTATCAGATTCTATTTTTGTTCTATTTTACGGCTTACACTGTGTTAAATGTCAGATCAGTTCATATTAGAGCTCAACAACTTGTTATAAGGCAGGGGTAGGCAACGTCAGGCCCGGGGGCCAAATCCGGCCCTCCAGCATAGAACCTTTGGCCCTCAAGATGATTTTGAGAAAAATTATTATACAAATCAGAAGTACTTTAATCGTTTTAGAGTTTAATCTTAACCTCTTAGCACCCGCCTAAACCAAATGCATTTGTCCTCTGTGGCTATTATATAGGCCTGTGTAGCACCTCATTTGAAAGCTAAGACCCACAAAACTGATCTTTTTCCTCGCGTTGTTTCCTTGTTGTGTCACCTTTTGTATGTTTTTTTTTTCTTTTCTTTTTCTTTTTTGTCACATTTTTGTTGAATTTGTGTGACATTTTTGTCACATTTTTGTTGAATTTTGACACATTTTTGTTGAATTTTTGTCACATTTTTGTTGAATTTTTGTTGAATTTTTGTCACATTTTTGTTGAATTTTTGTCACATTTTTGTTGAATTTTTGTCACATTTTTGTTGAATTTTTGTCACATTTTTGTTGAATTTTTGTCACATCTTTGACACATTTTTGACGAATTTTTGTCACATTTTTGACGAATTTTTGTCACATTTTTGTTCAATTTTTGTCACATTTTTGTTCAATTTTTGTCACATTTTTGTTCAATTTTTGTCACGTTTTTCGCGTTTACATCCTTGTTTTTTTCTCACTTTTTGTGGCTGTTTTGGTGCTTTTTTCCCCAAGAAGCTTTTTGATTAGGGTAAAGCCAAACTGGAGAAAATGGGATCCGTTCAGGTGGGAGTTAAGAGGTTAAATGAGGCGTTACACCTATAGGCTGTAAGCTCCAGTTGAGAAGCTTTTAGATTTAGGTAAAGCTGAAAGGAGAAGATGTGCTTGTTCAAGGCAGGGGGTTAAGTACTGTAAAAATGTGAGAAACTCTGTCAATTACTTAAAACTTTCCAAACAGGAAACACCAAATTAGGTCATAAATTATGCACAGCACTGGCGATTGTAGAAAATGGTGCTTTACTTTTGGCTAAAATTGTCACAATAAAGAAAATCGGCCTCCACCAAGCAAACCTGCCTACCCCTGCTCTAAGGGGAAGAGATGATATTTGTGGTTGTTTGTGCTTCTCAAATTGTAGGTGCTATATTGAATGCTTGCAGCTTTTACCAAATTGCCAAAGCTTTTTGTTTTTAAATAAATCTGATTAGCTATTACTTAATTTTGCTCAAAATGTCTCCAGATATTCTCAAAACAAGATGCACAACAAGTGACTGAACTGATTTGCATGTAGTTTTATTCATTCATCTCCTCCCCCGTTGTCTCTCCAGGTGGTGGCGCCGGTGAGGGAGACGAGCGCGCAGACTCTGGGTGTGGCTCTGCGTCACATGAGCGAGACGGGCGTGTCCATGACGGTGGAGGTGCTGCTGAACCTTCTGAAGGAGCAGCAGTGGGAGGTCCGGCACGGGGGGCTGCTGGGGATCAAGTACGCGCTGGCCGTGCGGCAGGTGAGACTTTGTTTTCGGAAGCGTCCGGGGATCTCCTCACACCAGGGCGTTTCTCCCGGGAGTTTGGTGTCGATCACAGCTGTTTGAATGCTTAAAGTTTCACAAAAGTGGACATTACCTCGTGTCTAGGGCTGTGCCGGTTTGGATTTTTTCATATCACGGGCGTTAATCAACAAATTCCCACGGTTTTGTGATATACCGCTCAGTGGCGTCAGAAGCGTTTTGAAGGTGGGGGGACACATTTGAACAAGGGAGGGGGGCGATCCAAGCACCTGAGCCGCTGTTCTCCTGCCAGACCTGGCGCTTTATGAAAAACTGAGTGAATTAGGCTCTTATTATGAGATGATGCTCATGTTCGCTGATCATTTATTCAGCTTTAGCCTCTTCACTCCGACCATCGCAAACAAACATCTCTGCGCTTGTATCTTCACATTTCCCACAAATACAGATCAAATTGAGTGAAAGGAGAAAGGAAGCAAACATTTACCTGTCAAATGAATTGTTCTGATATTCTTTGGGTAAGTTAGAGTCCAGACAGTCAGGTTTAACACGTGTTGACCGATTGAACACGTGCGTGTCAGCCCGGTGCAGTTTCCCCAAACTCAGGCTACATCAGCTTCATCACCCGCTTTGTAAAGGCAAGGCAAGGCAAGGCAAGTTTATTTGTAGAGCACAAGTCTTACACATGGCAATTCAAAGTGCTTTACAGTTGCATAAATACAAGAAACATAAAACGAATCAATTACAGTAAGAGGCAAGAGTGTAGATAAAATACTTTCAGTTATATGCATTTTTAAGTCTTGTTTAGATTCGCTCTGTCTTGAGCACTATTTTTACTTGCTCGTTCACAAAGTTACCTAACCTCTGTTTTGTCGCTCCTTCTCCTTTGGACATCAACATAAAATGAATCAATTACAGTAAAAGGCAAGAGTGCAGATAAAATACTTTCAGTCATATTCACGGGCAAAAAGAACTGTTTTCAGCCTGGATTTGAATATCGTCAGAGTTGAGGCCTGTCTCATCCTCGTGAAGACTGTTCCAAACACATCCATAACCGATGTTCCTTACCTTTAAGTAGCAACGCAAAACGCTCCGCCACTGAGTGGTGAAAAATGACCCGAATGAGCCTTCCTCTTCTTTAGCGCCTTCTAACGGTTACAATATTTGGTGGATATTTATATACATGGTATCATTAAACGCGGCTTGAATCAAGGAATCCACACATGTTTTAATTTCTTCAGTAGGCCAATTATTTCTTAAGATATGATTGAATAAAGTCCACATGCAGCGTCAAAATCTCCGATTAGAGGTCTGGACCTCGCGCGAAAAAAAAACTTTTTTCCTCTCGGTTTCCGCGGCAACAGATCATGTTCCCGCTTCATGATATTTCCCAGTCAAACAGAACACATATAGCAGAGTCCAATGATGCTGGTGACTTCTACATATCAGCTGTAGATCCTGAGATATTGTGGAGGAAAGTCTCCGCAATTTTGACCGTAAGATAATCATTTTTTTCAAAAGTCACCATCATCAACATAATATTTAGGAAGTATACTTTACTATACGTGCTTTGGTTTGAGATGTAATAGTGATTTTAATCCGCGGCTTTGTGAATGAAAAAAATAAAACGGGCCGCGCCGTGCGTTTTGCTGTTGTCACTCTAACGCCGGCTGAGTCCGTAGAGCAGCTAGCATTAACTCCGCTCCGCTGATGCGCGAACAGGCCGACTGTAGTGCATGGTGTCCACAGTTACAGATAGTCCCCATCTGTAACTGGTTGCGTGCAGGAGTAGTGTAGTATGATCCTAATGGAATTTGTCATATTCTAAATGTGGTCTTTTTTCTTAGAGCAATGCTTGATTCCTCATGGCTGACAAGGATGAAGAGTACCTGGGAGAATTTTCTCAAAGAAATAATCTACCACTCAAGTCTCTCCTTAGTGGCAGCCATACAAGGCTAGAAAACAATTTCACAAATGGATTAATTCTTGAACTGAGGCGATGCGTCTTGCACCGAAAGTTAGCTTGGACAAAACTTCAAACATGGATCATAAATCTGACTCCCAGTGAAATCTATCATTCACACTGTGATTACTTGCTCTCAAAAAACTTTGAGAAAAGATTAAACAAAAAAATCTTACACCTTGTTCAATGCAGAGAAAAACTCTGTAAAAGAAAAAAGGAAAAAGAGATTGTTAATCTGGAGAACACTTCATTTGATTTACCATTGCCACTTCTTGAAGTCACTGTTTCTCCATCCATCATAAACAGAGGCGTTGAGGCAAGTGACACAAACAGTGTCAATTTGACAGAAAGGACCACCGATCATAGTGCCACGGATACTGTAGAGGTTCTCTGTACTCACTTTGATCCAGAAAAAAAAAAGGAAAATTTAGATTTGTTCCATATAAAAAAAGACATAAAATATTATGAAGGATTACTTGCTCAAAAGAGAAGTGAGCTTGCAGGCATCGAGGAAAAGCTTGGTACCGTCAGTCCAAAGAACATTAAAAAACGGAGAAAAACAGCCACTTACTCCCGTCGAAAACTACTGAGGTGTCACTGGAGGATACAAAATCTGGAAAGAAAATGTTTAGAAAAAGACAACCTTCTTTGTTCTATGAAAAAACAGAACATGGTATTAAAAAAGGAAAAGGTATCAGAACAAAAGATGAAATGTAAATACAAGACTTTGTTCATATCCAGTAGCAAAAGTGAGGAGACTTCACAGATAAAATCTCTGAAAGGCATCATCAAGGAACTGAGCAGTGACCTCAGAATGAAAGAAAATGAACTTGTTATTGCCAATGAGAAAATCACTACGAATGAAAAGGAACCTCAAAAATTAAAGTCTGGTGGTATTTTCTGTGATGCACTTCGGATGTGTGTTCTCGAGCTGGTGTCCTTGGAAGTTGCAACTGATAAAGTTGGACGGGTCATTCAAGCTGTTGGCAAGAACCTGTTTGACACCGACTTCAACGAGCTACCCTCCCGGCAAGTTTGTGTCAACATTACTGATGAGGCCCAGTATATTGCTGAGAGGTACATAGCGGAACTTCTCGTGAAAACACCGAACTGGGGTGTCAATAAAGACGGAACCAGCCGCAGAAAAGAGCAGATCCTTGATACTGGTATTACGTTAGGGTCTGGTAAAATGCTGTCACTCGGATTTACCAAAATGGCATCAGAGGACTCTGATACTATTGTAAGAGTCTTCAAAGATAAAATCCAGGAACTATCTGATGCTCATGCTCATGCATCAGAATCTGAAGGTAATTTTGTTCAAGATGTGATGACAAAATTATCTTTCCTCATGAGTGACCGTGCCTCAAATGAGAAAGCTAGTAACAGGAAACTGTGTGAATGGCGGGACAAATTGCTAGAATCCTCTCCTTCAGAGGCTCATGGTCAGGTGGTGCATCACTTCTTCTGCATGGCACATTGTTTGTTGGGTTTTCACAGTTACAGCCGTCAAGAGCTTCAGATCCAACAGTCCGAGCTAGAAACAAATGGAAAATTTGGTCGCGATGCTAGTGGCCAATTTTTCAAGTTCGGAAAAACAGTTGCAGCAGAGCGGGTTGTTCGCATGGTGGCAGAGACTTTTGGCCGGCTGGTGATCATTTGGGCCTCAAAGATATTTGGACAGAGGTTTGTAAGGACAAAGGGATAAAGTCGCATATCAGCAACTACCGGGACAATCGCTTTAATGCATTATTTGCCACAGCTGCTCAAATTATCCACCATTACGCAGACCTAACTCAACTCTTGGAATTGAAAGTGAAGGGTGGTAAGGAAAAAGCTAATCAAAAGTTGGTGTCCATTCAACTTGACCTTTGCTGTCCCAGACTAATGACTCTAGTTCAAGCGTTGGCTGTTATGTACATAAAAGTAACTGGTCCATATCATGCCCTGATAGCAAGCAACAAAGTCCCTTACTTGAGACTATATGGACCAGTGCAGGAACTCTACGACTTCCTAAAAGGATGTCAGCATGATCCTCAGCCTCTCACTGATGTAGAGAAGAATGTGTGTTGTGAATACATGGACATGGTCAACCATGACCTTCACCCAGCTGTCTTCACTTTACTATTCCCAAACGAGGAAGAACTTTTTCTGAGTACGTTGAAGCTGCTCTGTAAGGCTTTTGTGAGAACGTTTGAAAATCAGCTGTCTGACTTTCTTCCTGGCGGCAAGTACTCATCTCCCCCATCTGAAGTACAAATGGAAAGAACAGGTTTTAGCCGCCTGGACAACTTATCGTGTGAACGACATCTTGGTAGCCTTGACGCTAGTCAGCGTAGGCGCCCAAATGCTTCATTCCATTATCACTCAAGTATCGAAATGCTGAAGCAAAACAGCAAAGATTTAGTGAAGTGGATTCTTTCAAAGCCTGCACAAGAACAACAACATCTCTGGATCCAGGCAAGGCGAAATGGAATTTTGCTCCGTAGCAAACACAGGACTGCTCAGAAAAATGAAGAACGTAAAAAGTTTGAAAGTGTTGGAGACATGGCTAGACGTACAAAAGAACGTGCTGCAAAAAAAGTGGTCAAGAAAGCCAAGAAGACAGCACTGGGGAAAAATGACACAAAGAAAAAGAAATGTCGGAAACGGAAGATCTCAGAACAAAGCGACAAAGAAATCAGCTGCAAACACCTAAAGGCTGCGGATGCCCAAGTAGGCAACTTTGTGGCTGTAGCTTTCAGTGAGCCTGACGCCTGGTACATTGGAACTGTATTAAATGTCAACAATGGTGAACTTGATGTCAAGTTCCTGCATCCATCAAAAGGAAATCCGTGTGTCTTCAAGTGGCCAACTGGGTCAGACAATACAGTTGTTGACCCAAAGTACATTATTCATGAAAATGTCCCAATAATTCCTGATGCTTCACTAAGATCTTGGAAGTTGGACAAACAGATGTACATGAATATAGACAGACTTTTTCATGCATATGCCAAGAAACATTTTTAAATAGTGCTTGAGTTTTTTAAGGATGAAATATTGACTTTTTTGCTGAAGGCAGTTGTGATGAAATGCTACTAGACAGGTTGTGATGTGAAGTTTTCAGCTAAACATTTTAAGAAACTGGATGAAAATTGTAAGCTATTATATAGGGTTCTATTCTACTAGTTATATCGATGTATAGAGTTAGCTGTGGCCATATTGTATGGCATGTCTAGTGTTTAACTTTAAGCCTTTTTTTCTCTAATTACCTGACATTTTTGCCAACAAATCTCAACATTTGTGTTATTTGCAGACTCTAAACTTTCCAGTTGTGTATTTAATAACATTTTGAAGGCTTTGTTAGAGGGATTTCTCTAATTGTAATTCCTTTCCTGATTTATCGAGTTTTGGAACCCCCCCCCCCCCCCCAAAAAAAAAAAGAAAGTTGAATTTTCACAGATTTATTCACCATTAGTAGCTTATTCAAAAACTAAACAAGCTATCTTATAGCCTCTAAAACAATCTTTATAATTATTGTGACAACATAGCTGAACCATGAGTTTAAACATGGATTTATGTATTATTTAGATTTCGTCCAAAAAAACATTGTACATTTTGGGCATTTTTACTCAGAAAATGCCTCATATGTATGTGTAATCATTATATTACAGAAAACTTGCAATGCATTTTTTTTTCAAGTATTTGTAAATAATATACAGCAAAAGTTTCAAATTGATATCACCCATTTAAAAAAAATGCCCTATTAACCTGCAGTGTCTTGCCTTGATTATATGTTAAAATATGCAAATTAGTTGCTTTGTCTTAACTCATAAATAAAATCCGACATCATATTTGAAATCACTGACTATTTTTCTTTTAAGGAGTGAATTTTGAGAACAATATTTGGTGAAATGGGAAAGTTAGAGAACACGGAAGCAGAAAATTGTACCAATTTTTGCGATAAATCGGTCCAGACCATATCCTATTGTTTTCATTGTAACTGATTTCACCAAAAGTGGCCGAAAATGAAAACTGAAATGCTCATAACTTTGAAAGTACTTGATGGATTTAAAAAATTCAAGCTGCCTTTTTATCCTCTTGCTGTCCTCTACCACTGTATGCTAATATTGTTTTGATCCACAGTATTTAAAATTTTCACCTGGCATTGCTACTTTAAGTTACTGGTCAGGCCTTTGTACTGATGAAGAAGGGAAACACGCTGTCCACCTGCTGAGGACCGCAAAGAGTCCTGCTCCTCCAGGATAATCCGTGAAAAAGTCTGAAAACACGACGCACGAGTGTCCTTATGCTTTGGTTTGGTCAGATCTGCCAGTCGGTCCAACGATCAGCCTCTTGTCTTCGTTGTTTATCCGTTTTTCACCGGTTTACACAGAGCCATGTTTACATTTCAGCCGCTCTGAGGTGATGGAGCCGCATACACACAGCTTTTTTTTATGGAGGATGAAACGCGGGTCAGATTTGATTGTTCGCCCTCGCGTCGCCTATTGAACAGGCCCAGTCTAAACTTTAAGTAAATGCGCCTCATGTGCATATGGAGCTGGATCTCGTCACCCACACACTCCACGCTCACGTAGGCCTGATACTGTATGTGACTGCTGCACCTCACCTGCTCAGGGCGGCTGGATTTTCATTTTATTTTCACCTGTGGCTGGTCTTTTTTGAGACTTTTGTTAGTTTTTTCGTTGAAACACTTGTTCAGGTTTATTATTAGTTCCTTTTCTGGTTAAATTTTGTTTACTTAAAGGCTTTTTTTTTTTTTTTTTGGACGGTGAGGAACTCAGACCTGCGGTGTGTGTCACGTGACCGCGGTAATCCGGTTACCGCCCCAGGCCTACTTGTGTCAGTGCTATATTCAAGTTGATTTGCATCTTCACATTCCTCATATAAGTACTTGTCTTTAAAGGCAGAGCTTGTGGTTATATACCAATTATTCAACATATATTGTCTACATTGTCTGCAGGCACACCCCAAGTTTCAAAACACTTCACCATTAGCGGTTGAAAGCCTTTATATATTTAGTATGATCTCATCTTCACATTATATTAAAGAACAGCATAAGGTGGGATAAGAACTACCTGCTCTGCTTCTTTTTTTCTAATGGTGCTAAATAATGTTGTCGTCCAGGACCTGATCTCGGTGCTGCTGCCGCGGGTGCTTCCTGCTGTCACTGTGGGGCTTCAGGACCTGGATGACGACGTCAGAGCTGTGGCCGCCTCTGCTCTCATCCCTGTGGTGGAGGGGCTCGTCCAGCTCCTCCCCAGTAAAGTAAGACACACGAACTGCCTTTTTCAATGATGGGGGTAAAATAGAATGCGTTGATAAATGCAGAGGAGGGATCACTGTTTGCAAGTCATCTCCCAAGTCTTTGCAGTGAAGATTGGTATAATTTTTCAATAAATCAATCAAAACAACTTTATTCATTCCAATGGGCAATTCTGTTCACTGCTCTCTGGTCATAAAAAACAGTAAATGGAGACACAAGCAACCATATACAGACGTCATGAACTGTAAGTGCATCAGGACACAAAGGGACCAGTAAAAATGAGGGGAAAAAAAGAATTTCTGACAGCAGTCGGAATGAAGGACTTTGAATAGTGGTTTCTTTTCTGTTGGGGGACGACATATCGCCTCCCGGAGGCATCAGAGTTCAGTGCGACCGCAAGATATGATTTTGTTGACCCAAAATCGATGTCTTTTGGACGACTCTTTTCTTAGAGTGAGGCGAGGTCTTCAAAACGCACACCAGAAATTTGTATTTATTTATCAGGGACGATACAATCAACATAGTTACAATTAATATTTGCAGCTGATGCGATGCATGAAGAGCTTGTAGCTAGTGCTAGTTCGCAGCTCATGTCCCTGGTTGGGCCTTACTACACACTTTGACAATGTGGTTCAGACTTATTTTTCACCGACAGGCGTCAAACCAGCAAATAAAAGAAAAGGTTAAGACACTTTCACTAAAATAATGATAAAAGTTACTTAAAATATTTGCTGATACATTAAGAGAGTTCAGTTTCCTCATCAGGTGAACTCGCTGCTGTCCACGTTTTTTCAAATCTTCCTGAATTATTTTTACTGTGTGGATGTCTATGCAGCACAAACTGTGCTTGTTTATGTTAAGGCAGTTAAATAACTAATTTATATAACCAAATATATACTTCATGAGAGTCTTTAGACGAGAAGTATCCTGTTTTCAAAGTAGTGCCGCACAGTATCGTATTGCAATATGAGGTAATGCAAAATGCATCGCTAGAAGCCACAAAGGCCTTTGTGAAGCAGCTGAGATCGTCAGAAAGTCGCTGGTGTCATTTCGCTACGGAGCATCTAAAACGCTGCTAAATGGGCCGCACGTTGGGGGGATGTGGAGCGGTGGACTCGATTTTACCATTTTCCAAATCGTCTGTTTTTAAAAGCATGAATTCATTGAATTAATTCGATTTATTGCACAGCGATTCTACAACCTAAGATTTTCCCCATGATGAGTGATCATTTGTCACAGACGGCCAAAATCGTGCAGTGTACACTACACTCAGCTAATTAATTTATGTAACCAAATAATAATATATACTTCATGAGAGACACGAGAAGTATCCTGTTTTCAAAGTAGTGCCACACAATATCGTATTGCAATATGTGGTGATGCAATATGCATCGCAAGAAGCCACAAAGCCACCTTCACTCACATTTTTTGCATCCTCGTAAACATAACATGTGCGGGTCTTACAAACGTGCAAAAGTTCAGTTTTAGTGCTAATTTAGTTCCATTTTAGCCTTGTTTTGGTGCTGAGTTTTGGGTGCTTTTGTCTTCGCTGTAAAATGTGTACTAATGGACCACACCATGTTGAAATGGTGTAGTAGGATATCGCCATAATATGGTTATAGAAATATTGCACACCACTTCCAAGTCTCAGGGCTTCAGTCCGTGCAGTCTCCACAGAGCCCATAGGAGTGCTCATGTGGAGCTGATTCATCTGTCCTCCAGGTGCCCTTCATCGTGAACACTTTGTGGGACTCTCTCTTGGACCTGGACGACCTCACCGCCTCCACAAACAGCATCATGACGTTACTCTCCCTGCTGCTCACGTATCCACAAGTCCGACAGAGCAGGTCAGCAGTCCCATTGATTTGATTTGAGATAGATTTGATAATGCTTGCCTTTGTTTTTAAACTTGGGCTCCCTGGGGACATTGATCGTGTTTTGTTTGTAGCATGCAGGAGTCGTTAACCGTCCTGGTCCCTCGGGTTTGGCCTTTTCTTAGACACACCATCTCCTCAGTGAGACGAGCCGCGCTGGAAACGCTGTTTACTCTCTTATCCAAAGCCGACCAGGTAAAGAACACCTAATCATGTTAATAATTACACTTTTCATAAAGATAATACACTGTTTACAGCAATCTGTACGTTGTATTGCTCCATTTCTTCTCCAGAACTGTTCCCTGTGGATAAACCCCATCCTACAGGATATGCTGCGACACATATTCCAATGCTGTATATTGGAAAGCAATGAGGAGATCCTAGAGTTGGTCCAAAAGGTTTGTGAATACCACTTTTATGAGTCTACAATTCATTAACTTGAAATTTGAGTGCAATTTTTATCCATTTGTTTATTGGGCCGGACACAAAACGGAGTTTGAATCTATTTCCATATCTTTTTTCAATAAGTGATCAACCCCTTAACCCACACCTGAACGGAGCACATTTTCTCCGGTTTGTCATTGCTCAAAACGAAAAACTTCTGGAAAAAGGCGACAAAAACAAGGAAAGTGCAACAACAAAAACATAACTGTTGTGCAGTTCAAAATGATTCGAGCGCACACAGCAGCATGGCTTTAGCTAGGTTACATAAAAATAGCAAAAATGGGACAAAAAAATGACAAATGTGACAAAAAATTACAAAAATGTGATAAAAAATTACAAAAAATGTGACAAAAATATGACAAAAAAGTGAGAAAACATTGGCAAAAAAGTGACGAAAAATGTCACAAGAAATGACCAAAATGTGACAAAAAAATGACAAAAATGTGATGAAAAAAATACGAAAAAATGACACAAATGTGATAAAAAAAACAAACAAATGTGCTGAAAATTTTATGAAAAGGTGGCAAAAATGTGACAAAAATGTGACAAAAAAATGACAAAAACTGACAAAAAAATGACAATGTGACAAAAAATGACAAAAAGTGACAAAAAAATTACACAAATGTGACAAATGAGTTGTTGTTTTGGGGTATTTTGAATACCCCCAAAAAAATGATGATAAAAAAAAAATCTGAGATGAGGAAAAAGATCCTCTCGGTTCAGGCGGGAGTTAAGAGGTTAAGCTATGCCCCAGTGTCTGGAGTGAGAATTCTGGTCATCTTTAAAAATCAATGACTCCGCACAGGAATCTGCTAGAGACTTTACTCTACATTTCACGGTCCGGATTGAATCATCTCTGGGCCATCTTTGGGCCGCCTGTTGGAGACCCCTGATGTAGGATTTAAAAACCAAAACCATGCTATATCGGCTATCTTTATGTAACTAAACTGAAATAATCCAAACACGGTAGAATTGTAGCTATTACCCAATACGTCCATGAAGCATGCACTACGGGCCACGTTCTCACTGATACCGTCCACTGCTCGTCCTGTTCCATATCCTCGCCTGTAGCCGGGGGAAAGGGCTCTGTTTCTGATGTCTGCTGTTGTGACGTGTTGCACAGGTGTGGATGGAGCTCCTGGCGCAGGCTCCGCAGCAGTTCGTGGTGGCGGCCAGCTGTCCGTGGATGGGCGCCTGGCTCTGCCTCATGATGCAGGCCTCACGCATCCCCATTGACATCAACATGCTCCTGGAGGTCAAGGCCAGGTCCAAGGTGAGCATTTTAATATGAGTAAAGCCTTGTTTTTAATGTTGTTGACTTTGGCTTTTTTTAAATTCTTTTTTTTAGATCCAAGTTTTGAAGCTGTAATGATTGTTTTCCCCAAATTGTTTCCCCTCATTTGTGCACATTTTTTATCACTAATATTTTCCCTATTTCTGCCTTCTTTTTTTCCCATTTCCCCCCCCAATTTATTCCCTATTTCTCCCAATTTTAACACAATTCTTGACATTGCAGATGAACCCGAAATTGAAAATCTTCCACACATTATTGTTCTGTTTTCCGGTTCTAGATGAGAAATATTTGAGTATAGGTATCATTCAGGCATCTGTATCAAACATCGAATATCCCTAGTCAATAAAAATAAAACACTTGCCGTAAATTCTCTAATACTGGCCTGTATTCCATTAGCGGCCGGGTCTCTGACAGAGGCCGGGTCTCTGACAGAGGCCGGGTCTCTAACAGAGGCCGGGTTCGCGGCTGGCGGAGGCAAATTAAAGCCGTTCTCTAAAACAGGCCGGGGCTTTTATTAGAAACTATAGCGGTAGAAATATTCCCCATGTTAGGAATTTGTCTCAATGATAACTCACGTGCAGGAAGTAAACAAACTGGAACTCAGGCCGATGGAGACGCTGCGGAGGAGCTGATCCGAGCGTAACATTGACACAGATTTAGCCACTTTTCAAACCTCCAGTGACTATTTGTGGAAACAGGGCAAGAAACAAATGTTGTGAGACCCTCCAGGGTTTTAATAAAGTCACCATCGCGTCTTCAAAGCACGTCCAGCTGCTCCGTGTGCAGGTCAGTCCCACGCCTCAAAATAACTCCTCCGATTCATCTTCTCTCGGGTCAGTCTCATGATCGATCACAAACACAAACGCTCCGTCTAAACTCGCCTTTTACACAAGATAACAACAAATAAACCGGTCCGCGGTAAAAACGTAACAGAAACCTGCAGTGACATTGATGTCAATGCTCCGCTAACAGCAACGAAACACTTCCTGTTGTCCCGACAAAATAAAAGGCGTCAATGTTCCAGCCGCTGGGAGAGGGTTTGAAATGTTAATTAATAAATGAACCTAATATTTTAGGTGCAAATGGCGACAAATCTCGTTTTTCTTTGTTTTCCTGGTCGTCCGTTTTGCTCAAATAGAAATAAAGGCCTGTCTCTAATTGTGGCCTGGTTCCGATAAAGGCCTGGTCCGAGATGCCTCTGAGTAAATAAAGGCCCCGGCCTATATTAGAGCATTTACGGTATAAAGCCTACAACTCAAACCAGGAGGATATCTCTCCATTTCACGATCAAAAGGTTACTCTGATCCCACTATTTCCTCTATACGTTTCATTTTGTTTGGCAAGCACAATTGAACTTTTCTTCGGGGCATGTACTAAACTAGCCTCAGTGATTTTTCGAATAGAGAAGAGACGAATGAGGATTTTGTTATTGAACAGGACAAGTCCGGTGTGAAGGCTCGTCAGGGGTGTAACCAGGTCAAAGAGACGGTTCAGGAGTACATCGCCGGAGCAGAGACTGTGACTGACGACTCGGGGGCCAGGGACTACGTGGTGGTGCGGGCGCGACTCATGGCCGCCAAGTGAGTGCTCAACACAAACCTGTAAAGTGTAGACTCTCTCTCTGCTTTCACTAAGAGACTGCCTTGTTCTGCGTGTCCTGCTCAGGCTGCTGGGCGCCCTGTGCCGCTCCATCTGTGACCCTCAGCTGAACTCGTCCTCTCAGGAGCTGCGTCCGGCCGAGTCTCTGGGACAACTGCTGCTCTTCCACCTCAACTCAAAGTCCGCCCTGCAGCGCATCGCGGTGGCCCTGGTGCTGTGCGAGTGGGCCGCGCAGCAGAAGGTGAACTAATGCTCGCCATACTGTCAAGTCAGTTAGAAACTTTTCTATATTTTCACTGTTTTTGAAAATATAGAAACGCGGTGGTGGTTCCTCCCCTCCTGGAGCTGCCACCTTAACGTGGTGGAGGCGTTTGAGCGTCCGAATGATCCTGGGAGCTCTGTTGTCGGGGGCTTCGTCCCATGGCAAACAGGTCCTAGGTGACGGGTCAGACGTCCCTTATGAGAGACCAACAGGCCCAGTTTGAACCATGAGGCTGTCCTTCCGTGGACCCACCACCTACAGGAGGAGCTAATAGGGGCAGGTGCAATGTGATTTGGGCAACTCCAACAGCTGCCCCACGACCCGGCAACAGACAAGTGGAAGAAAATGGATGAATGGATAGATGGATGAATTGTCCCAAAATGTAGACCTTGAATGTTAGTTAGTTAGTTAATTTTTTTTTTTCCTCGGTCATTATGAACATTTAAATCACATGCTTTCCAAAGATCTTATACAATAAGAAAACACATACATGAAGAATTTAAGTGCTAAATGAAGCCTGACCGAAAGGGGTTTAGGCTGAAGCCAAGACTTATTCTGCCTAAACCCCTTCTACAACTGTGACTCTGTGTCCAAAGAGACACATTATACACTTTCTCTAATACCAACGATGGAAACACTTACGCACAAAACTTAAACTTCAACAATCAGAAACTATGCTATGTATCCTCGATCGACTTCTCTTCTAATGGTCTTCATTCAAGTGTTCTATACTTCTCTATCATGTTTAACTTATACATTTTCTTGAATGCTTTAATAGTTTTGGAGCCTTAAGTTGAATAGATAAACCGTTCCATAGATCAACGCCTTTAACTGATAAACACCTCCTCTTAGTATTACTGTGCGCCATAGGTTTTTGTAGCAGATCAGTTCCTCTAAGGTTTTATATAGATTCTCTAGTTTGAAACATCTCCTGTAAACACTGAGGGAGCATAAGATTGTGAGCTTATGTCACTTAGGCCCTGTCCCATTCAAATCCTAGCCCTAGATTTGAGCCCTTGCCCTAGATTTTGCGCGTTCCCTCGGAGGGGTGGGGTGTCCCAATACTTTAGGAGCAAGAGGAAGTGGCTATCTGCCCTTGAACAGGCCCCTCGGCAGCAAGTCGGCTCAGGAGCAGACTTGTGGCCAAGGGAGTATAAAGATGGCGGCTACCGGTGGAAGTGACAATTACAAATGTAAGAATACGCAAATAAGCCTATAAAAATTCTGAATGATCTCTAGCTGAAGCCCTTCCCCTGTGGTGCAAGAGGACTGGAAGTGTTGTGTTTTATGTTCTACTTATGTGACATGGATGATTATTGACTGACCTATGAAACACTAATGCATCATTTTTAATTGTTCAACCCCTTAAATCCAACCTGAACTGAGCACATTTTCTCCAGTTTGGCTTTACCCCAGTCCAAAAGCTTCTGGAAAAAAGCTGTGAAAATAGCAACAAAACTGAGACGAAAACAATGATGGAAATGTGATTGATAAAAAGTGATGAAAAATGGGTGAAAAAGTGGCAAAAATGTCACAAAAATGACAAAAGAAATGACAAAAAAAATGACAAAAAAAATGAAGTTGATTACCCAACAAAAAAATGATGACGTGAGAAAAAAGATCCTCTTCGTTCAGGCGGGAGTTAAGAGGTTTAACTTTTGAGAGCAGACAAGGAAAATCTAAAACCGAAATAACAATTTTTAAATCAAGGGTTGTGTTTTCTTAATGGGCCTAATTGTAGCTACATTATGAAATGTTAATGAGCAGGACTCTGAGCAGTTTTCCTCAAAGATCAGGAGACTTTTTAAAGTTTATTTCAAATAAAATACATTCAAATCATAATCGTCAAAGCAAAAATATCTATTCTTTTTTTGGCTATATCGCTCAGCCCTTCTCTGGACTAACCCAACATCTGGACGCAGTTTCGTAGTACAATTGTACAATGACAAATAAAGCACTTACCAGTACAAAGATTACTCAAAGATGCATGAGTGTGTTGAAACACAGCTCCAGGTATGTTTTTGATGAGAGATCAACATTGTAGCATGGTTAAAAGCTCTAAAAGTCGATGTGTCTAAACGCCGTTGTGTTGTCTCCTCAGGACTGTCAGTTGGTGTCTTCCATGGTGCAGCCTCGTCTCCTCGCCATCCTCTCGGAGCAGCTGTACTACGATGAGATCGCCATCCCCTTCACTCGGATGCAGAACGAATGTAAACAGCTCATCGCGCTCCTCGCCGACGCTCAAATAGACGTGAAGGACCGCCTCAACTGCAGCGTCTTTACCATCGACCAGGCCAGTGAGCTGGTAGGTTCACAATGCAGCATTTTCCGCCTTTGCTGTGTTCATTTTGATGACTGATTTTGTTTTCGGTTTGATGTAAAGTTAGATATTAATTTCATCATTTTATTCAGACATATTTACTCAAATTTAACTGTTTCATAGATTTTTTCCTTTGGCATTCAAAGTGAACATATCATGCAAAAATCTGACAAGGAAACAATGGGGTAAAGCTCAAAAAAAGCAAAGACAGATTTGGAGATCACTACATTCACGCAGTTTTGAGTAGTCCTCGGGAAACCTGTTCAGTTTAGCCGTTTCTGTGGCGTCAGCGCTTCGTTCTGTACTTCCTGGGTACAATTGCTCATTGTTAAAACCTGAAACTGTCCTCCACATTTTTAAAGCCCATAATCCAACATGTGAGTTCTGTGCCGCACTGCTAAAAGGTTTAATCAAGCCACGATGAAGCTGTAAAGCACAAAGTAAATGAAAGTAAATGAAAAGTTTGACGTTATTCCCACAGCTGCCTGCAGGAGGAGCACCATGCAGAGTCTTCACCAGCTCTAGGCCTGTATTTCATTGTTAGTATTAACCTCTTAACTCCCACTGGAACGGATCCCATTTTCTCCAGTTTGGCGTTGATCAAGAAGCTTATTGGGAAAAAAGCACCAAAACAGCCACAAAAAATGAGAAGAAACAAGGATGTAAACGTAACAAAAAAAATGACAAAAACTGAACAAATATTTGACAAAAATTCAACAAACATGTGACAAAAACTCAACCAACAAGTGACCAAAAATAAAAAGAAATGTGAGAAAAACTCACCCAAAATGAGAAAAACTGAACAAAAATGTGACACAAATTTGACAAAAATGTGACAAAAAATCAAGCAAAAAGTGACCAAAAATGTATAATAAATGTGAGAAAAACTCAACCAAAAAGAGGTTAAAAAACACCTGCTCAAATAAAGAAATAAAGGCCGCCTATATTAGAGTCTATTTCATTAACCTCTTAACCCCCGATTTAACTGAGCACAGTTTCTCCAGTTCGACTTTACCCAAATCTAAGTCAAAACAGCGACTGAAACGAGTCGTAAATGAGGATGAAAAAATGAGGCTTTACTCCGGCCTATGAACTTTAGATTTGGGTAAAGCCAAACTGGAGAAAATGTGCTCGGTTCAATGACAAATGACAAAAATGTGATTAAGAAAATGCCGAAAAAAATCACAAAAAATTTACTAAAAAGGACAAAAAAGGACAAAAAAATGACAAAAATAAGTTGAATACCCAACAAAAAAATGATGGAAAAAAAATCTGACGTGAGGAAAAAGATCCTCTCGGTTCAGGCGGGAGTTAAGAGGTTAAGGCTAAGTTCAGGACTTCATAAAAAATCCAAGAGAGCTAGCTTCAGTGACTTCATGTGAAACAAATGCTAAACCGAAACATTTGAGCTAAACTCAACTGATGCATTTTGGTTGGATTTTCTTATTTACAAAGTGCCAAAAGGACTTAATGTTAATTTTATTGTCATCTAATCGCTCTAGTTAAACTTACTCACTCTGTTGAAGCAGCTCCTGTCTCTGCCCCTGTCTCTCCGATATTTTCCTGAGCAACCTCAAATAAACACGACCGTACGGCCTGGGTCACTGAGTGCAAAACACGGACTGGATCAGTTAAAACCAGGGACTCGGACTGGATTGAACAGGCGTAGTAACTCATAAAACAAAAGCCTCCACAGCAATGCAAATACAAATCTACATGCAAAACGTATCCCTTAGTTTTTCCTGACTGGTTCCTCTTGTTCCCAGGTGACCACCATCTTCAGTGAATCCACAGCCGGTCTGAACTCCAAGTCGAAGGAGTGGCAGTGTTTGGACAGCAAAAGGCAGCAGGCCCAGTCCACAGTGATGGAGACCAACAGTGACTGGCAGCAGCTCCATCTGCGGGTGCACATGTTCACCGCCTGCGCCGTCGTCAACCTGCAAGTGCTCCCCGATAAACTCAACCCCCTGGTGCGCCCCCTCATGGAGACGTTAAAGCGAGAGGAGAACACGCTGATTCAAGGATATGCCGCTTCTTTTATTGCCAAGCTCCTGCAACAATGCGCTGGTCGCTCCCCGTGTCCCAATCCAAAGATTATCAAGAACCTGTGTGCCTCTGTGTGTGTGGACGCTCTGTCCACGCCGTCGTCCGCCTGTCCTGTCCCTCCCACACAGGACAACGCTAAAGGTACGGAACTGTTAGGGATGCGCGATAATATCGGCCGCCGATAATTAGCGGCATTTATTGGCATTTTGAAGCCATCCCCAATAAAGCCGATAAAAAAAAAATTATAATTATAAACTCAAATGACATTGAATCTGCGGCTCCAGCTCGCTGCCTTTCTCTCTCGGCCCCGCTCGTCCTGCAGCCCGGAGCTGCTGCAGACTCAGGACAGCACATTTACAACTGCAGATATTCGCTCTCCACGGCCGACTTCTGCACGGTTTTAGCTGAAAAATACAACGAGTATTCCAGCAAAACAGCTGTGCAGGCGCTCTCCGTGAAGGAAGAGTTTTTAGACTTTTTACATCGAAGTCACTTCAACATTAGCACCGCAACAAAATGAGAAAAAGACGAGGAAATGTGAACCGGTGACCCGCTCATGTGAGTTACTGGAACAGAGCGGGGCCTAAAAACCCATGAATTATCTTCATATTTCTGATCAAATAAACACGATAGCCCCGCGACTGAAGCGCTATGAACGAGAGAAGTTGTACATTGATGAAATGAGCCGCGCTGCCACACGAGGCACAAATGCTTAAATGAGCCCAATGCAGGAGAGAGGCTTGTTTTTGTGCTGTAGTGTCGTATTATTAGTCAGAATCTGTCACAGATTTGGCATCACTTCTCTCTCATGTCAGAGACGCTTCTAGACTCAGTGAAATACTATAATACTGTCTATATTCCAGTATTGTAAATAAGAATTCATAAGTATGATGTCAACAAAAAGAAAAACACTAGGAAGGAAGTAGTAGTAGTAACATTCTTCTTTTTTTTTTTTTTTCTAACAAGATGTGACACAGATGAGCAGAGCAGACCTGCTCAGATGATGGAACTGTAAAAACCAGAGCTTTAGAAAAAGGTGGAGACTCAAACCCAAAGTAAAACTCATTATTTGATTTATATTCATACACTTGTATATTGCTTGGTAGAGTTAATACATTTTGGGCAGAACTGTTACAGTGAGTTCTTGTCACAAAATAAAGTGCAAATATATATATATATACATAATTATCGGTGTCATTATCGGTTATCGGTATCGGGACATGTGGAATTATCGGTTATCGGTTCAAATTGGCATTATCGTGCATCACAAGTTACGGAGTTAAGGAAAAGTTGCGAAGGAAATTGCGGGTTATTGGAATAGTTGCGGAAAAGTTGCGACTCCGCACTGATTTCGCGGAGTTTGCTTGATGTTGGAGGGACTGTAAAGCGTGTGGATAAAGAACGCTTTTGCAGACTGTGACTCTCTTCCCTCCTCGTCTTCCAGGCTGCTGTTCGGAAAAGGACGGCATGAATCATATGGTGAATAAGACCCGTGGCATTATCACTTTGTACCGGCACCAGAAAGCGGCGTTCGCCATCACCAGCAAGAGAGGCCCGGTCCCAAAGGCCCCCAAGCCCCAAAGCACGGAGCTCCCCCCGGGCAGCTTCATCAACACCGACAATGACGAGGTATGACCACTATAAACATCCTGCAATACGTTTAAGTTTCCACCAGAGATGTCATAGTTTTGCGAAGATTTTTAGGAGAAATTGTCGTATTTTTATGATTTCCAGACTAATATCATGTGACCATCTTTTTGTGCTTCATCTTTTAGAGCAGGAAACCTTTTCTCATCCAGAGACGAGGAGCGGACTTTTCGCTGACAACCATCGCAAAGCACTTTGGATCGGACGTGACCAAGTCGCTGCCGTATCTGTGGGAGAACACGGTGGGACCTCTGCGAGCCGTCGTGAACGAGAACCAGGAGATCAGTACGTGAACTTCAGGGACACGGATTTATGAAGTTCATTAGCGAGTTTTGTGGTTTATGGTTTCAGTCTGATTGAGGGTTTAGCAGAAACCTTAGTGACTTAATTTTTCATAGGGATGTTGATGTCCGTGCTTTATAATCCCTGGGGTTTTGTACGACTACTGGACTTTTTTTTCTTCTTCTAAAGACAGGAATGTTCAGATGGAAAGAGGAGATGCTGCTGCACAGGAACTGATCAACTCTCTTCAAGTTTTGGAAGTTATGGCACCGGCAATGTCTGCGCAACTGAAACCTTTGGTAAATGACGAATACCCACCAAACAAATTAAATTGTTGATTTAAGATATTCTCCTTCCTCCTCTTCTTCTTCCTCCTCTTCTTCCTCTTCTTCTACTTCTCCTTCTCCTTCCTCTTCCTCTTCTTCCTCTTCTACTTCTAGGTCTACTTCTTCTACTTCTTCTACTTCTTCTACTTCTCCTACTTCTTCTACTACTTCTACTACTACTTCTACCTCTTCTTCTACTTCTTCTACTTCTTCTACTTCTTCTACTTCTTCTACTACTACTTCTGCTTCTTCTTCTACCTCTTCTACTTCTTCTACTTCTTCTTCTACTTCTTCTACTTCTTCTACTTCTTCTACTTCTTCTACTACTTCTACTTCTACTGCTGCTTCTTCTTCTACTTCTTCTACTTCTTCTTCTACTTCTCCTTCTACTTCTTCTACTACTTCTACTACTACTTCTACTTCTTCTACTACTTCTACTTCTACTTCTGCTTCTTCTTCTACTTCTTCTACTTCTACTTCTTCTACGTCTTGTACTTCTACTACTTCTACTTCGACTTCTTCTACTTCGACTTCTTCTTCTACTTCTTCTTCTACTTCTTCTACTTCTACTTTTTCTTCTTCTACTTCTTCTACTTCTACTTCTTCTACTTCTACTTTTTCTTCTTCTTCTACTTCTTCTACTTCTACTTCTACTTTTTCTTCTTCTTCTACTTCTACTTCTTCTACTTCTTGTACTTTTTCTTCTACTTCTTCTACTTCTTCTACTTCTACTTCTTCTACTTCTACTTCCTCCAGTGCTTTCAACAAATCCTTTGCTACAGAATACATTATACTGTACACACACATCAGGGTTGCCGTGGGGCATTAGAAAGCAATTTAATAAATTATGCCAAAATTAATGCCTTGAATAACAATACAATACAATACAATACAATACAATTTTTCTCCAACAGGAATTTAACAAAAAATTCTGGATGAAAATAGTTTTCACTGCACAAGTTTGTCAAAAACACCCAAATTCTGGCCTAAACCTCGTTCAGCTGCAGTTCTGGCTGCAGGACTCGTTGCGTAAATGTTTCCATTGGGTCCAATCTGCTTTTCCCTCTTTCCTGTTTGATGGAATGTTAGTAAATTTGTCTTAAAGGGATATTTCAGGATTTTTGACATAGAGCCTCATTTCCTAGTTATCCAGAGTGTTGCTAATTTCTGGAGATAGAATCATTTTAACCATTTTTGCATTTAAAAGAAGCGGCGGAGTGATCTGCTAGAAAATAGTCCCTCAAAATGCGATCATTCATGTGATGCAGGTCAGTTATATTCCAAACATGATTCTATTAACACAAACATTTATATGGTTAGTCTGGTGTTAAAAGTGATTTGCCTCAGGTGCTCTGTGGAGCGGGTCACACTGTTTTTAATGCAGGCTAGCTGATACCATAGAAATGCACTAGCCTTGCACTAGCCTAGCGCCAGCCTAGCGCCACGAAACTCTTCAAATACAGATATTACAAAAAAAATATCTCCAGAAATCAGCAACACTCTGGATAACAAGGAAATGAGGCCCTTTGTCAAAAATCCTGAAATATCCCTTTGATATTTGCAAAGTTACTGTTTGTAGCATTAAAACTGATAGCATTTGGGCATTAAAAGACCATTTAACCTCTTATCTCCCACCTGAACATGTTTTCTCCAAATTCTCCAAATCTAAAAGCTTCTACAAAACAGCAATAAAAAAACGATACTGATAAAAACTCAACAAAAAATGACAAAAATCCAGCAGAAAAAAGACAAAAATCCAGCAAAAAAAATGACAAAAATCCAGCAGAAAAAAGACAATAATCCAGCAAAAACGTGACAAAAATCCAGCAGAATAAAAGACAAAAAATCCAAGAAAAAGGTGACAAAAGAGCAACAAAAAATGACAAAAATCCAGCAGAAAAAATGACTAAAATCCAGCAGAAAAAAGACAATAATCCAGCAAAAAAAATGACAAAAATCCAGCAGAAAAAAGACAATAATCCAGCAAAAAAGTGACAAAAATCCAGCAGAATAAAAGACAAAAAATCCAACAAAAAGGTGACAAAAGAGCAACAAAAAATGAAAAAAATCCAGCAGAAAGAATGACAAAAAATCCAACAAAAAAGTGACAAAAGAGCAGCAAAAAAGTAATAAAGTGACGACAATGGCAAAGAGGAGAGAATGCATTTGGTTTTGGCGGGTGTTATGAGGTTAAAAAGCCTTAAATCTGCCTGTATATGACCCTAATATCTTACCACTGCTCTGTGTCCAACTGTAGCTCCTGGAGCAGCTGGCGCAGCTGTTCCTCTGCCTGCAGCACCCGTACACAGCCGTGCGGCACATGGCGTCCCGCTGCGTGGGCGTGCTCTGTAAGATCTCCATGTTGGAGACCATGAACTGTTTCCTGGAGAGAGTCCTGCCCTGGCTCGCCGCCATCGATGACTGCACCAAACAAGAGGGCGCCATCGAGGCTTTGGCCTGTATCCTTTCTAAAGTATACTACGTTTTTACTTCTGATCATTTCAGATCCCACCAGTGTTACTTTTGACAACATATTTTAATTTAGTTTTAATCTTAGTCTTTTGACGAAAATGTAATTCGATTTTAGTCTAGTTTTAGTCAAAAAAATATCTTCAATTTTAGTCTAGTTTTAGTTAGGGGTGTAACGGTACGCTAAAATTGTATTCGGTTCGGTTCACAGTTTTGGAGGGCTTGGTTCGGTTAATTTTCGGTACAAATAAATAAGAACTAACAACATGTTTCTTTTGAAAAGCTGCCAATACACAGTAGAATTCTTGCATAAAATAAATAAAAGCGACCCATTTGGGTGATATTTTAAATAAATTGCACTTTCATAATGAAATACACATTTTGTAACATTTAAAATAAAAATTTAAACCACATCAGTTTGAGCTTTTTCATAAAGTGCTGGTATAACCTTTTGGCTGAAGTTCAGACGTGATGGGATATTGTAGCAAATACTTAATACTTAAAGCCAGCGCCTTCAACAACTGAATATGGGCGCAAATCCGTAGCGATGAATACACCTATACGATTGCTTTTGCCCGATCCGAACTACTTGACAGGGGTTGTTTGAATGCCGACGTTAGCGGTGTTTGCACAAGGCTGCTTTTCTTTAGTAGACGTGGTTTTCACACTCGGATGATGCCGTTTTAAGTGCGTTAACATGTTTGATATGTTGCTGCTGCAAACCCGATCTCCGTGGAACAATGTCGGCACAACTTTGGATTTATCCACTCGTCTGTCCCCGTCATGAGTTTTAACCGGAAAGCCAAAGTGTTCCCAAACAGGAGACTGTAGTGATGTGGAGGGTCTTCAAGCTCTGGCTTCTCTTTCGCTGTTGGCATGATGCCGTTTCTCTCAGCTACTCATGCAGCTTCAATGTACGTCACTCAATAGCGTCCGTGCGGAAACTCGCGTAGGAACTTTGTTCCGCGGCGCTTAATATGACGCTAATAATACATTTTCACTATTTAATGAAAATAATACACCGAACCGGTACGCAAGTGGACCGAACCGAACAGGCCGAACCGAAACGGTTCAATACATCCCCGTGAACCGTTACACCCCTAGTTTTAGTCGACTAAAATTGCAAGTAAATTTAGTCGACTAAATTTAAGACGAATTTAGTCGACTTTGCATTGATAATATTCATTATAATCATATTTAATCGTGTTCCTTTGCTTCATGGAGCTGCTCCACATGAACAAAGCTCAGAGCTGATCCTTTAGCAGAGAATTTACATGATATAAGGCTCTTTCAGACTGTTAATAGAAGTTTCGATGATTTTAGTCTCTCCCTTTCATTTTTATTTAGTCTTATTTTAGTCGACTAAAATATCTGGACATTTTAGTCATAGTTTTAGTCTCATGAAAAACGTTTAATTTAGTTTTAGTCCAATTTTAGTCGCCAAAAATATCACTTTGACTAAAATTAAGACTAAATATTTTAGTTGACAAAATTAACACTGGATCCCACTAAGAGTTCGAATTTATTTTGTAAAGTTGTTGTTTTTAGTTTATAGGGAAAGTCCAGAACAGACAGCGAGAGCAAACTCTACACAGAAAGGTCAAAAATGGCGAGGGATAGAACCCAGGACTCGCTGTGAGGCGCTGAGCCACTGTATTTTCCCGCTCGTTCAGCCTCATGATTTCTCCCTCAGATCCAGGTGTTGAAACTATACGTTCTGCTTCAGTGGCTGTGTTTATCTCCCTCTGTACGCCGTGTTCTCTTTAACAGCCGTGTGTCAGGTGTGATGGAGCAGCTGGACGTGGAGATCGTCCCGTACATCGTGTTGTTGGTCGTCCCGGTGCTGGGGCGCATGAGCGACCCCACGGACAGCATCAGGTTCATGGCCACGCAGTGTTTCGCCACGCTCATCAGACTGCTGCCTTTGGAGGTACAAGCACAACAACAGGGAAAGCCTTTATATGAGCTGGGAGTTGGGGAGAGAGGCCGATTTTCTTTATTATAAAAGGACCAAGGGCCGAACCTGACAATTTTAGCCAAAAGTAAAGCACCATTTTCTACAATCGCCAGTGCTGTGGATAATTTATGACCTAATTTGGTGTTTCCTGTTTGGAAAGTTTTAAGTAATTGACAGTTTCTCACATTTTTACAGTACTTAACCCCCTGCCTTAAACAAGCACATCTTCTCCAGTTCAGCTTTACCTAAATCTAAAAGCTTCTCAACTGGAGCTTACAGCCTATAGGTGTAACGCCTCATTTAACCTCTAAACTCCCACCTGAACGGATCGCATTTTCTCCAGTTTGGCTTTACCCTAATCAAAAAGCTTCTTGGGGAAAAAAGCACCAAAACAGCCACTAAAAATGAGAAGAAAACAAGGATGTAAACGCAACAAACGTGACAAAAATGTGACCAAAATGAGACAAAAATGTGACAAAAATTCAACAAAAATTCAACAAAAATGTGACAAAAAACTCAACCAAGAAGTGACAAAAATGTCACACAAATTCAACAAAAATGTCACACAAATTCAACAAAAATGTCAGAAAAATTCAACCAAAAAGTGACAAAAATGTCACAAAAATGTCAGTGACACAACGCAGCAACAACACGAGGAAAATGATCAGTTTTATGGGTCTTAGCTTTCAAATGAGGTGTTGCACAGGCCTATATAATAGCCAAAGAGGACAGAATGCATTTAGTTGCATATGGGAAATGGATGTATAAGACCGCTCGAAGATAGAGAAGATCTGCCTAAATATATGCAAATCAATATGTTCACCAAGGAACTAGACACAGCCTATGAACATGGCATGACACTGGAATCTCTATAGAAAAACATTCAAAACAAGCTCATCATCTAATCCCTTGGGTGTAAGGGTCTGTAATGTTTCAATCCAGTAGGCTTCTCTTTTCTTCAAAAGTTTGTCATGGTCTCCTCCTCTGTAAGGAGGAGGGACTCGTTCAATGCCACAAAAACGTAGAGCACTTACATCATGATGAGCATTGTTGAAATGGGCAGCGACTGGATATTCTGTCATTTCTGCGTATTGAGCTTTTATGTTCGCTTATTCTTTGTTTTAATTTTCTTATGGTTTTTCCCACATATGTTAAGGTTTTATAAGTGTTACATTGTACACAACTCCCACATATGTAATTCCCATTAGGGATAAGTGTCAATAATGTCTGGGTAGATGTGACTTTGGGACTGACATCGGCACGTACCAAATAGTCTTTTTTTCTTTCTTTTTTTTCCTCCTATTGACAAAAAGGGGGGGTTCCTTGAAGGAAGTGGAGAGATCAGGGTCAGGTGTTTTAAAAAGTGTCCTTTATGGCATTTGTGGCATTGAAATATAGTGTTTGAGCATTAAAAAATGGCATTGCATCTTCTTTTTCCCCTATGAACCCTGTATCCAGCTGTTTCAGATCATCAACAAATGCCTACAAAAGCACAATACCCGCTCCTCATTGATAAGGAAGCCTTTTTACTCCACAAGTTAACAAAAAAATATGATCCAAAACACATTCATCTACTGCTTTGGCTGAAAACATACTTCAGTTTGTTCCTCAAAAGTTGCTTGCTGTGTCTAGTTTGCTTATGAAGTCCCCTCATTCCTCCTTCCACAATGAAATTACAGTTCTAAGCTTTTATAAATGTGAATTGCTGCTTCCTATTCAAATGCTGAAACACAGAAATGTAAGTTTGTTTCTGCTCATCAGGCTGGTATCCCCGACCCTCCCGCCATGTCGGCCGAGCTCATCCAGCAGAAGGCCAGGGAGAGGCACTTCCTGGAGCAGCTTCTGGACGGCAGGAAGCTGGAAAACTACAAGATCCCCGTCCCCATCAAGGCCGAGCTGCGGAAGTACCAGCAGGTGAGTCTGTCTCCTCTGGAGCTGCTTCACAGTCGTGCCCAGAGCTGCAGCTGCCCTCTCAAATATTTGTTTTCTTAGCACTTTGTGTGGGGCCTCCAGGCAGACGCTTTGGGAAATGGCAAAAGTTGTTATGAATTTGTAAATGCCAGAGATGTTTGACATTTTGAGGAGTTCCTTCAGGTGCTTCAGTGCAAGTTTTCTTCCACTTCCTTTAGAAAAATGCTGCCAATTGATTGTAGCTCTAGTTTCACTGCACAACATCTAAGTTTTATGTCTGACAATGAGCTTTTTGTGTGTTTTTTTTCCTATCTTGTCAGGATGGCGTGAACTGGCTGTCCTTCCTGAACAAATACAAGCTCCACGGGATCCTTTGTGACGACATGGGCCTGGGCAAAACGCTGCAGTCCATCTGTATCCTGGCGGGAGATCACTACCTCAGGTATTACTTTCCTGTAAATGTGGCACTTGGACTGTTTCAGGAGTGATTCTGTGAAAAAAGTTAGTGAAATGTTCTTGAAATAAGTCCATTTGGGCTTAACCCCTTAACTCCCACCTGAACCGAGCACATTTTCTCCAGTTTGGCTTTACCCCAGTCCAAAAGCTTCTGGAAAAAAGCTGTGAAAATAGCAACAAAAGTGAGATGAAAACAATGATGAAGATGTGACAAAAAAGTGAGAAAACTTTGACGAAAAAATGACCAAAAAAATGACATCCATTTAGATGAGTTTTGTAGATCTTAGCTTTCAAATGAGGCGTTACACTGGCCTACAGGATTTGGGTAAAGCTGAACTGGAGAAAATGCTCTTGGTTCAGGCGGGAGTTAAGAGGTTAATTTGGGTGACTAGTCTGTAAGTTTGCAGTAAACTGTCAAATTCCTCCCTCCTTGGACCAGAAAGCTAAAAATGAAAAACATGTACAGTAGGTTCCCCTCTGAGGCCAGGACTCCCCCGAGATTCTTAACCTCAATGGGACTTTTCCTGGTTAAATAAAGGTTGAGTAAAAATTTAAAAAAGCAACTCCTAGTTTGGAAAATAAACAGAGAAGGAACAAAAGTAGACAATCCTCCCCCTCCTTCCTGATTGGACCCGACAGGCCGGTTCACAGGAAAGCTCGTCTCATTGGTCAAAGTGATTTTGATAAAATCATATTGATGAAATCAGCAAAGGGCGGGGCTTTATATTTACTATTTATAAACTTAGAAAACAATGTAGTTTCTCAGTCATCCTTTGGCCCTGTTTCGTGCACAGGGCCATCGGGAAGCTGAACTCCCTGCCCTCCCTCCCCTCTCCCCCTTCCCCCCGCTCCATAATCAAGGATGAGAGAAACGTAAATCTTGAATTTTGAATCTTAATTAAGCTCAAAGAAAGGATTGAATCAACACAACTGGACTTGCTTTCAAAAAAGAGCCGACAGTTTCGCTGTCCATCCAGAGAGACGGTTTCCTCAGAGCTGTGGTCCGTGGTGACCACACCCACCAGATATAGAGGTGGTGGGCGTGGATGGTGAATACCCAGTGACGGCAGATGATGTCACTGGCGTCTGGGGCCCCAGACATGGCCCGGGTCCAGGCCGTTCCTGCACATGGAGGAGACGGGCCACTCCTTTGAGGACAGAGACACACGGCTGTTGGACAAGGAGCAGCGGTGGTTTGAGAGAGGGTCAAGGAAGCCATATAAGAGAGGGCCATGCGCCCGGCCATCAACAGACCAGGGGGACTTAGGTTCCAGCTGTCCAACACCTGGGACAGAGCCATCCAGAGGAGGCCCCAGACATGGCCCGGGTCTACGAATACCCAGTGACATCATCTGCCGTCACCGGGTGTTCACCATCCACGCCCACCACGTCTATATCTGATGGGTGTGGTCACCACGGACCACAGCTCTGGACAACGAAACTGTCGGCTCTTTTTTGAAAGTACGTCCAGTTGTGTTGATTCACCCTTTTTTTGAGTTTAATATTACTTATGTTGCCTCAAATTTCAGACCCAAGCTTTCAATTATACACAATCTAATCCATGTATTTTAACTTCCAGACTATCACTTTAAGAACAAAAGATCTCATCCCTCTCAAAATTAGATAAAAATTGCAGAGACTAGATTAGCTCAGCGTTGGCATTAGTCGTCTGCCCTGTTCACGTCTCAACTCTGTCTCACTAAGAACTCCGGTGGAGACCAGTTTCTAATTAAATTGAGTAAAAATCCTGGATGTGCAGAGGGTCTATGAGTGCTGGAAACAGATTAAGGCAACAGCTGAGAGATTTTACTCAAAACTACCTACTAACAACTTTCAAGGTTTCATTCGGGTAGTACAGTTTTAATTAACCCCTTAACTCCCACCTGAACCAAGCACATTTTCTCCAGTTTGGCTTTACCCCAGTCCAAAAGCTTCTGGAAAAAAGCTGTGAAAATAGCGGCAAAACTGAGACGAAAACAATGATGGAAATGTGACAAAAAAATGACAAAAATTTATTTAAAAAAAACGGACCAAAAAATAACAAAAAATTGACAAAAAATGACAAAAATGTGATTAAAAATGGATGAAAAAATGTGACAAAAAATGACAAAAATGTGACAAAAATGTGATAAAAATGTGACCAAAAAAATGACAAAAATTTGATAAAAAATTGACGAAAAAATTACAGAAATGTGACAAAAAATGACAAGAAAATGGCAAAAAAATGACAAATGTGACAAAAATTTAACAAAAAAATGTGACAAAAATGTGATAAAAAAGTTACAAAAATGAGTTGAATACCCAACAAAAAAATTATGGAAAAAAATCTGACGTGAGGAAAAAGATCCTCTCGGTTCAGGCGGGAGTTAAGGGGTTAAAGTATTTAGTAGTATAACATTTTTAGGTGGTAGTTTTCTCAGATAATGTATTATTTTTGTCTTAAAGTGTGAAGTGCGTTTCCCGAGTGAGTAGCATTACATGTGCTTATTACGATTACATTTCTGCTTTTTAAATTACTGTTTTCGTCTCCAGGGCGCAGGAATTCTCCAAAACCAAAGCGGCGGACTGCAGCCCTATGCCCTCCATCGTGGTGTGCCCCCCCACTCTGACGGGACACTGGGTCGATGAGGTCGGAAAGTTCTGCTCCAGAGACTTCCTCAACCCCCTGCACTACACCGGGCCCCCGTCGGAGCGCATGCGGTGAGACGGATTTACCTCCCAATTTACCTTCAGGTCGACATAATCCATCATGAGCTATTTTTATCCAACATTAACTAGTTTTCCATCATTCGTCATATGCATTTTTTTTAACCCCTTAACTCCCACCTGAACCGAGCACATTTTCTCCAGTTTGGCTTTACCCCAATCCAAAAGCTTCTGGAAAAAAGCTGTGAAAATAGCAACAAAATTGAGACGAAAACAATGATGGAAATGTGACAAAAAGGTGACAAAAAATTTATGAAAATGTGGCAAAAATGTCATAAGAAATTGACACAAAATTGACGAAAAAACGACAAAAATGTGACAAAAAATGTGACCAAAAAATGACAAAAAAATACAAAAATGTGACAAATGTGATCAAATTTGACAAAAAAAGACAAAAATTGGATAAAAAAAAAAGACAAAAAATGTGATAAAAAATTGACAAAAAATGCGACAAAAAAATGACAATGTGATACAAAATTGACCAAAATAATGACCAAAAAAATGACTAATCTGATTAAAATTTGACAAAAAAAATGACAAAAATTGGATAAAAAATGGACGAAAAAATGACAAAAATATGATAAAATTTGACAAAAATTGGATAAAAAAAAAAGACAAAAAATGATAAAAATTTCACAAAAAATGTGACAAAAAAATGACAAATGTGATACAAAAATGACCAAAAAAATGACAAATGTGATTAAAAAATGACAAAAAAGTTAGAAAATGAGTTGAATACCCAACAAAAAAATGATGGAAAAAAAAAATCTGATGACGTGAGGAAAAAGATCCTCTCGGTTCAGGCGGGAGTTAAGAGTTTAAGTTCCAGACCGCCCTCTAAATATTCCGTTTAAGCAAAAAAATCCTTGGTAATAGAAGGAGAATTCTTGGTTAAATGCTACCTCTGGGTCAGCCAGTGTAATATTGTGAAGTTCATCGTGCTTTTTGATTTTTCAGGTTGCAGCATTTGGTGAAGAAACACAACCTCGTAGTCGCCTCCTATGACGTTGTTCGGAATGACATCGACTTCTTCAAGTGAGTGCAGTTTTTCACCTGCCGTGTCTCACCTTCATCTAGTTTAAGTCGATGTTATTTATTCTTTCATTCGTTCATAATTTTTCATTTAGTGGCCAATGTTAGGGCTGTCATGATAATTACTATATCGACTTCAACACACAACAGATAAACAATAAATTTTTGGGCTCAATGTTTATCCCATAATTATAACTGAAGCAAATTAGCCTAGCACGAAGGTTTACTGTCATTTGTTTGCTTTAGAGTTGACCGTATCTTTAGATAATCGATATATTGTGCAAAACCATCGATACATTGCAATTTTTTTTTTTTTTAACAAACTGCATATCATTCGTTATTTACATTTGTTTGCATGTGCTTTGTACCCTTGTTTTTAAATTAATAAGAACTGAAAGGCGAGGCAGGTTGTTCATTTTATACTCACTACTGCCACTTCAGGTCTTATGCGTAACTGCAGCTTCTATATTAACCTCTTAACTCCCACCTCTACGCATCTCATTTTCTCCAGTTTGGCTTTACCCTAATCAAAAAGCTTCTTGGGACGAAAGCTCCAAAATAGCCACAAAAAATGAGAAGAAAACGCGTCACAAAAATCCAGCAAAAAATGGCAAAAATCCAGCAAACAAATTGCAAACATCCAGCAAAAAATTACAAAAATCCAGCAAAAAAAAGACAAAAATCCAGTACAAAATGGCAAAAAAATCCAGCAAAAAAACAAAACAAAAATCCAGCAAAAAAAATGACAAAAATCCAGCAAAAAATGACAAAAAAATGGCAAAAAAGTGACAAAAGAGTAGCAAAAAATGTGACAAAAAAGTGACAATAATCCAACAAAAAAGTGACCAAAATCCAGCAAAAAATGTGACAAAAATGCATCAAAAAAGTAACAAAAACACATAAGGGAAATAAAAAGAGGAGAGAATGCATTTGGTTTTGGCGGGTGGCAAGAGGTTAAAATAAATATATTTGTGTGACAGTGTCTGGTCTAAGTACTGCCCTCTGCTGTTCTGACTGTACTATTTTTGGCTCCATCGAAATTGACTGAAAGCAGTGGAGCACTGCAGCCTCATTAATATGCATGACATCATCAAAATTATATCATAATATAAAGTATTGGGATCATATCGTCTTGCTAAATATCGCGATATATCGCAAAATCAATTTATTGTCCCACCCCTAGTCTATAGTATTGTTTAATGCGATATTTTCGGGCTTCAATATATCGAACTTCAAACTTGCCATCGTGACAGGCCGAGTTAATGTTGATCTTTAGCGAGTTTTCTCCCTTGTCAGAGTAAATAAAAAACGCCCAAACTCGCTCTTTGTGATGCTTATTTTATGACATTCGATAACGAGATATTGATATTGTTTAAATGGATTAGCTTTATGCATACTATTACAGTTTCACTTCATTCGTTGATTTTCTTTGCAGGAATATAAAGTTTAATTACTGTATCCTTGACGAGGGCCACGTCATTAAAAACGGGAAAACAAAACTCTCCAAAGCGATCAAGCAATTAGCGGCAAACTTTAGGCTCATTTTATCCGGAACCCCGATCCAGGTGAGGAGTCCATTCATATTCCCATTCATTTATCGCTCGTTTGTTGCACCAAAAGCCGCTGTATCGAGTTTCTCCTCCCCGTTTCTTCTGCAGAATAACGTCCTGGAGTTGTGGTCGCTGTTTGATTTCTTGATGCCCGGGTTCTTGGGCACAGAGCGGCAGTTTGCAGCTCGTTACGGGAAACCGATCCTCGCCAGTCGGGACGCCAAAAGTTCATCTCGTGACCAGGAAGCGGGTACGACAACTCGATATCATTTTGTCAGAAGTGGAAGCTTTGATAAACAGAAAAGATCAAATGGTTTTTCGCTCTTCGTCTCGTTTTTGCTGCAGGAGTGTTGGCGATGGAGGCTCTACATCGACAGGTTTTGCCGTTCCTTCTGAGGAGGATGAAGGAGGACGTGCTTCAGGACCTGCCTCCCAAAATCATCCAGGATTATTACTGCAACCTCAGCCCGCTGCAGGTACGGACACTACCACAAGACGATCAAAGACAAAAACGTTAAATTTTGTTTCTGAACTAGAGAAAAAAAGCGCTTGTTAAAGTTCGACGTTATCAGTGTTGGGCAAGTTACTTTAACCCCTTAACTCCCACCTGAACCGAGCACATTTTCTCCAGTTTGGCTTTACCCCAAACCAAAAGCTTCTGGAAAAAAGCTGTACATTTTTTTTTATCACATTTTTGTTGCTATTTTCACAGCTTTTTTCCAGAAGCTTTTGGACTGGGGTAAAGCCAAACTGGAGAAAATGTGCTCGGTTTGGAAATGTGACAAAAAATGACAAAAATGTGCTTAAAAAAATCATGAAAAAGTGGCAAAAATGTCACAAAAATGTCACAAGAAATTGACGAAAAATTACAAAAATGTGACATAAAAACGACAAAAATTTGATTAAAAAAAAAATTGACGAAAAAAAAAGGCAAAAATGTGACAAATGACAAAAAATGACAAAATGTGACAAAAAATGTCAAAAAATGTGAGAAAAAATTGACGAAAAAATTACAAATGTGACAAAAATCGACAAATCACAAAAAATGGATCAAAATTAGACAAAAAAATTACAAAAAAATTACAAAAAAATTACAAAAATGTGACAAAAAATTACCAAAAAATGAATGAAAAGTTACAAAAATGAGTTGAATACCCAACAAAAAAATGATGGAAAAAAATCTGACGTGAGGAAAAAGATCCTCTCAGTTCAGGCGGGAGATGTGAAAAAAAAAAAGATAAAAATGTGACCAAAAAAAATGACAAAAATGTGACAAAAAATGACAAAAATGTGATTAAAAAAAATTGTCGAAAAAGTGGCAAAAATGTCACAAAAATGTCACAAGAAATTGACGAAAAATTACAAAAATGTGACATAAAAACGACCAAAAATTTGATAAAAAAAATGACGAAAAAAAAGGCAAAAATGTGACAAATGACAAAAAAATGACAAATGTGACAGAAAAAGACAAAAAAATTACAAAAATGTGACAAAAAAAATTAAAAAATGTGACAAAAAATTTCAATAATTTGCTAAAAAAATTAGACAAAAAAATTACAAAAAAATGACGAAAAAATTACAAAAATGTGACAAAAAATGACCAAAAAATGAATGAAAAGTTACAAAAATGAGTTGAATACCCAACAAAAAAATGATGGAAAAAAATCTGACGTGAGGAAAAGATCCTCTCAGTGCAGGCGGGAGTTAAGAGGTTCAAACTGTAATAAACAAAAAAAATATTTTACACATTTGGTTTAGGCGGGTGGTTAAATGATAAGTCAGTGTAGTTATCATGACAGGCTGAGTTCTACCCCTGGTGGTACTTGGAGTGAAAAGTGTGAAAACTAATGTTAAAAGCTTTTACAAACTATTCCCAAATCAGTTTAGAGTTGGTGAACAAAACAGTAGGAAGTATGGAAGCATGTGCACGTTTCTTTTTAAATCAGAGGGATTAAGGCAATTATATGTGTCTGAATGGATTTCTATAATTTCAATTTAAAGTATGAACTTATTTTGCCTCTTGTGAAGTTGCCAGAATGTCACTCACTGCCTCTGGACTAGACGGACGATACAAAAAACTAAATTCTCATGAAATGCCACTTCACCGTGAGCCTTTTTCCGTTGCAGTTGATTGGAAGTTGATTCTCGCCCTGCAGTAATGAAGCAGCGAGGCGGATAATGAGTCCGTGGTAGTTACTTTGTTAAAGCGTGTTCTCGTCGGCTCCCGCAGGTTCAGCTTTACGAGGACTTCGCCAAATCCAGAGCCAAAGCCAGTGTGGACGACAGCATCTCGGTGTCCGCCGCAGAGGAGGAGGAGAAGCCCAAACTCAAAGCCACGGGTCACGTCTTCCAGGTAAACAACTGTTAAATGGATGAATATGTTGGGAGCAAGTTCTTCTGGGAGTGAAAAGAGCTTTGTCATTCTACACAATCATGTTTTTCGAAGCGTCCTACACACCTTTGTCTATTCTCTGTGCTCGTTCCAGGCTCTGCAGTACCTGAGGAAGCTGTGCAACCATCCCAGTCTGGTCCTGACGCCTCAACATCCCGAGCACAAGCGCGTCACGGAGCAGCTGGCCTCGCAGAACTCCAACCTGCGGGACATTCAGCACGCGCCCAAACTGTCTGCGCTCAAACAGGTCGGCCTACAGCGCAGCCAGCGGGTTCCTCTTCACATTCTATAGCACAATTTCACACAGCTTCCCGGAGACCTAAGTTCTAACCCTCTTTCTGATGCAAAAAAAAATGGCTGTCACTTTTTGTTCTAGGGATATTTGCTACTAACGTGGGGGCGATATGGCCCTAAACATGTATCACAATATTTGTTGGTATGTGTCACGATATGACGATATTATATAGTTAAATTAACTGATTTTTAATTTATTATTGTGTAACCAGGAAAGTCCCAATGATATATATTAATATAAAATATATAAGAAAATAATAATACTTTCAAGGGAGTCCTGGCCAAGAGTCGAGGAGTTACAATTTTAATGTCAATTACAAATCTCAACACGACACCTTTGGTGTCGTGCACCTAAAGGTGCCCAGCCCGCATGGGCTTATAAGACACAAAAATGCAGGCAGACATCAGAAAAGCATGAAACAAAGAGTGTCCTCTTCCGTGTAAGCACTTAACAAAAACTTAGACAAATGAAATGGCTTATACTTGAACAAGAACTTGAGCCTTTCCTCATCGGACATTTCAAACAAACGTACAGCAACATCAGACAGTTTACAAAATAATTGCCTTCTTGGTTCATGATACAAAGGACAAAACAAAATACGATTCATTTTCAATATCATTTAACTGACACAAACAACATGTCCGCTCCTCCTCTGGGACCGAGTGAAATCGTCCCATCTCCAGTGCCAGGGGCAGAGTCCTGGATCTCAGCTGAGCACAGACTGACCTCTGACCTCTAGATCGGTTCAGGGTCACATAGGGCTCACGACCAAAATTATCTTGAATCAAAATATAAGTTCTCAACTTTGGCTTCCACAAGACATCCTTTAACCATTTAAGTTTATACTTTTCAAAGGAGACTTTTTTAATTTCTCCAACATTACATCTTAACTTGTTTCTAAAAATAAACTGGAGATCAGCATCAACAACAATGTTCTCCATCTGCACACTCCAAATGTATCTACAGACAGGTACCATTTAAAGATGTGTTTGGACAGTCTTGTGTCAGACATGTTGATAAACCTGTTCCATAACCGTGTCACAAACATGCCTCACTTCACATGGTTCTCAGCCCATGTCCCCGTCCAGAGCGAGCTTAGGAGTGTTTATGTGAACAGCTAGAAAGTACCTTGGAGCTCTGCATTGAACCTTTTCACTGTGGGTTTGTTTACAGTAACCCCAGACCCAGCACCATAATCCAACACAAGATCTGTACAGCTCAGTGTAGGTCTTATAACCGAGATCACGACACGCCTTCACTTTATTTATAACAGCGCCGAGAGCTCGACCTGCAGATTCAGACAGTGATTTGATCCTTTGTCAAATGTGAGATGTTCATCTACATTAAATCCAAGATATTTGTACTTTTTAGTAAAAGAAAGAACTGTTGTGCCAAAACAGAATGTAGCGTCCGATTATGCATGAGTATGTCTTCTAAAGTGCATAACTTGAGTTTTATCACAATTTATCATCAGTCTCATTTTGTTGCGCCAAGCATGAACAATATTCAACATTTTCTGAAGATCTGATTCCTTTTCGGCTAATAGTACAATGTTGTCTGCATACAACAGAATACAAAATTTCAAGTCTCCCACATTAATGCCCACATCTGCCTCTTTAACTTCGTTTACTAAATCATTAATGTATATGGCAAATAATGGTGGAGACAGAACATCACCCTGTTTTATGCCATAAGGTGTCGGGAACCAGTCAGTTAAGTGGACATTTACTTGAACACAAGTAAATGGCCTTTATTATGAAAAACGGTTTCAATTTAGAAAGGTCGTTTCAAGTGCTCTCGATCTGGATTGAAAAGCGTTCTATGGAATAAATTCAGTTATTTTCCAGTCTTTTTGCAACATGTTCCATGTAGAAGGAGCAGAGTGAACAAAAGCCCTCTTCCCAGTTCTGTACGGGTAATGGAACAGCGATCAACAAATGATTTACTAAAGCTCTTAGTTCTGAGCAATCTGTAATCGGGCTAAACCTGCTGCTCTCGTCGTAGTGATATTCTTCAGTCTGACTCTTTCATAAGTGGCTCGAACATTGACTGATTTTATTTCATAGGGAAAACTGGGAAGCGTTTCGCTGCTATTAGCGGAACACTGCAGATTTCTGTAGTTTCGTTTTTAGCACAGACTTTTTGGTTGTTTTCTTGTGTAAAAGGCGAGTCTAGACGGAGCGTTTGTGTTTGATCAGTCATAAAACAGACCCGAGAGAAAACAAGACGCTCGCGCTGTTTGGAGGAGTTATTTTGAGGCGTGGGTTTTAAGGTCAGCTCACACTACACGACTTTTATGCCCGATTTTGCTCTAATTCTCAGTCGTGCAGAGTCTAATCGAGTCGCGTCTAGTCGAAGGTGGTCACACGGAGTCGGGTCGTGTAGTGGGGGGGGGGGGGTCGTGTAGTGTGGGGGGGTCGTGTAGTGTGGGGGGGTCGTGTAGTGTGGGGGGGTCGTGTAGTGTGGGCGGCAGAAAGACGCGACTAGACTCCAGTCGTAGGAAATCAAACATGTTTGATTTTTAAGCCCGATTTTGGACGCACGGGAGAAAGCCTCCTTTTTTCACTTCTGTTAAACCAGCAACTCATTTCATGGCCACAGCCCCACACACGAAACAGCACGACTTTATATCACCAAAAGTTCACGACAAACACCTTTTCCAGCTACATTTCAACCACGAACAGAGTTTAGCGGCTCTTACTGAGTTTGGAGACGAACTGTTCAGCTTCACCTCGCCGCTAACGGCGGGTAGCCTCTCTTTGCTTTCTCCGCTCGCCTCACCCCGCTTTCTCCTCCATCACTGAGGCCCGTCTCCTTTTCTTATTAAATCCACTGAAATACGTCCCGCTTCTTCATGTCGCCAACTTTTATCTCCATTTGACAGAACTATAGCCAAGTTGAAGGCTTTGTAGTAGCAGTAGCCTCGCACTGCGGTGTTGTGACATTGTTGACACCGTTGACCGATCGGGACCCGTACACGTTTTCCCACGCTCACAAACACAGACCTATCTTTGCGGATTTGTGGTCAGTTTTCGAAGCCGTAGAGAGCACAGACTGTGTTATAAAACATCAGCTGTTTGTCAGAATCAACGATTCTCAGTCGTTAAGTTTGAACCCCCAGACGTTCTAGAATCGCACTGAATCCACTCGTGTAGTGTGGACCCCCCATTCTATATAAAATCGTTTACGACTAGAAAAGTCGTGTAGTGTGTTTTCTGACCTTTACCTGAGAGCAGCTGGATGAGCTTCCAGAATGCGATGGGGACTTTATGAAGACCCTGGATGAACATTTGTTGCTTGCCCTGTTCCCAAAAATAGTCATAGGAGGTTTGAAAAGTGGTTAAAGTTGTGTCAACGTTGACAACGCTTGGACCGGCTCCTTTGCGCAGCGTTCCCTTGGCCTGCGCCCCAGTTGTTTACATCTTGCACGTGTGTTTCTACCAGTATGACACAAATTCCTATCATGTGGAAGATTTCGACCCGTATAACGGTAGAGAAAAGATATTGCCCAACCCTAATCTAAACGTACTGCATCACTCTTTTGTTCCGCTTTCTCCAGCTGCTTTTGGACTGTGGTCTGGGTGGAGGGGGCTCCTCTGAGGGCGGTACAGAGTCTGTGGTGGCCCAGCACAGAGTCCTGATCTTCTGTCAGCTGAAGAGCATGCTGGACATCGTGGAGCAGGACCTTCTGAAGCCCAAACTGCCCTCAGTCACGTACCTGCGGCTGGACGGCAGCGTCCCGGCCGGGCTGCGCCACTCCATCGTCTCCAGGTGTGTCCACAGATTCATGTTTAGATTTATTTAAGATCAAAGATGCAGAGAATTGGCGTTGGATCTTCATTTCTTGGGAAAACTTAAATTATACCCTGCCTTCACTGATGTCTCTGCTTTCCCAGGTTCAACAACGACCCCTCCATAGACGTGCTGCTCCTCACCACACACGTCGGAGGCCTGGGGCTGAATCTGACCGGAGCCGACACGGTGGTGTTTGTGGAGCACGACTGGAACCCCATGAGAGACCTCCAGGCCATGGACCGAGCGCACAGGATCGGACAGGTACTCAGCGTGTCCGACATGGCGTAGCCTAAGCTTTACCAAGTGTAGGCCAGTGCCGGGCTCTGACAGTACGCAAGGCCTCGGGTTTGACTTCCAGGCCATGTGGAGTTTACAGGTGTCTTTCCTCTGGGAGCTGAACGGGACAGGCCACTTCACAACCGTTCGTTCAGGGTTTGGCGTCCTGCACAAGTGCCTTTAAAAGAAACTGCTCTAGATCACTATGGAATTGACTGAGGCGCAGTGGTTATTGCAGAGTGAGAGCTGCTTCCTGCTCTTCCCCATGTTTCTTGTGTTTATTTCACCTCTCTGCTCTTCTGTACTACATTTTAACTAGAGATCGGCCGATGTGGGTTTTTCTAAGGCTGATGCCGATATGCATGACCAATATTTTGGGCCAAAATCTGTAATCCTGAGCATTAGAGATGCGCGGGTCGGGTACCTCAAAATTACGGCAAACCTCGGATGCGGGTGGGTCGGGTTACAAAGAGCACATTTTTGGTTTTGTCCTTATATTGTTGGCTTACTACATACAGTGCATTCTTATCCATAAATGCCACAAAAGTCGACTGTGTTTAGATGAATGTTTAGTTTTATGGGGTAAACGTATCATTATTATGTTATGTTTAGATGTACCTGGACGATCGCTTCTGTATGACTTTGATCACCGCTACAAAAGCGTCACAATAGCCGTGCCCGAGCTCATAATGACACGCACATGTGATGAAAGTAATGCATCAACAAGAAGCAAGGTGAAACTAATATAAAAGACACAGCATCTTACTGACCTGAGGAGGTGCCAAAGCTGCTCCACTTTAGTCCAAACTTCGTTTACTTGACAGAAAGACTCGTCCATGACGTGGTGGAAGTAAAGCCTCATGATAGTTTCTGCTCCTCGTTTCCTGATAAGTCCCTTAGTGATTTCAAAGGTTCCTCAGCGGTGCAGTAAGTAACAAAACAAAGCAAGTGCTAATTCTCCTGTAAACCATATCCAGCTGCAGCGTGACTCATGCAGCAGTTTTTTAATGTGCTACTGTGTGTTATTGTGCATGATGCTTCTACTGTAAAATGTGTTTTTTTTTTTTTTCATCATTTTTTTGTTGGGTATTCAACTCATTTTTGTAACATTTTTGTCATTTTTTATCACATTTTTGTCATTTTTTTGTCATTTTTTGTCAATTTCTTATCGCATTTTTGTAACATTTTTTCGTCATTTTCTTAATTAAATTTTTGTCATTTTTTGTGTGACATTTTTGCCACTTTTTCATCAATTTTCCGTCACTTTTTTTGTCAATGTTTTCTCACTTTTTTTGTCACATTTCCATGATTATTTTCGTCTCAGTTTTGTTGTTTTTTCACACCTTTTTTCCTGGGGTAAAGCCAAACTGGAGAAAATGTGCTCGGTTCAGGTGGGAGTTAAGGGGTTAAACTTTAAAAAGAACCAGAAAAAATCACACAGAAGACACTGAACTCAACAAAAACTGGAGATGGCCTCTGGGATTTTGAGATTGTGAAGCGTTTGTCCTTCCTCGCCGCTGACCTCTCTCTCCGCCCTCAGAAACGCGTGGTGAACGTGTACCGGCTCATCACTCGCGGGACGCTGGAGGAGAAGATCATGGGTCTGCAGAAGTTCAAGATGAGCATCGCCAACACAGTGATCAGCCAGGACAACGCCAGCCTGCACAGCATGGGCACCGACCAACTGCTCAACCTCTTCACCCTGGACAAGGTGAGACTGAACCGGAATCCACAGGCCCCACGGACGGGCATGGGGGAAAAACAATACAGACATTCATCCAAAAGACAAAAAAACTATAGTCTAAAACAAATTCAGTCGCCTTGTTTCTGTCTATCAACACCCTCCATTAACAGGGTCTCTGCGGGGTCTTAAGAAGTCTTAAAAAGTCTAAAATTGAAGGCCTTAAAAAGTCTAAAATTGGGCCTATTTGGTCTTTAAATTCATGGTAAACTGGTCTTAAAAATGAACGTTCAACGACCCAATTTGCGCACAATTTAGTTTAAAAAGTAGACAAATAAATGCACAGAAGCACCGATGGAACCGTTTAGGAATCCAGAACATGACCGAGGTGTCGCTGATGGATCCGTAATGCTGCTGTCGAGGGAAAGATACGTCCAATATGAAACAACGTGGAGATAATCCTTCACTGTAAATATCCAACTCAAGGTCATGAACGGCATCATTCACAATAAAGTTTGTCCAAATGTTGGGAAACACAAAGCGAACGCTCCTCTGCTCAGGGACAGAAGGAAAGTCCTGTTACTTTAGAAACACGTTTCTCACTTTGTTCATCAAAACATCTGACAGACAAGTTTAGAAACAGAAAACCTAGACTAGATTCTGACTAGGGCTGAAACGACTAATCGAATAATCAACGACTAATCAATTATTGAAATAGTCGACAACTATTTTAGTAATCGATTAATCGTTTTCTGGTTCACACAGACTCAAATAGAGCAAAAATTACATGAAAATGTAGTATTTTTGATGAAAACCTACTTTGTTTTCATAGTAAGTGTATGTAGTACACTTTGTACATTGTCCATCTGTCTGTGTCTCATCCGATCAGGAGCAGAATCAGCGCCAAGAGCCTCCAACAAACATTTACTTTACGTTTACTCAACACGTCCTCAAGCGGATCCACTTTAGCTTTATGTGATAAAAAAAATAGAAAAAATAAAATGTTCCTACACCATTCATAGCCAAGCGACTAATCGATTAATCGTAGAAATAGTCGATAGATTAATCGATTACAAAATAATCATTAGTTCCAGCCCTAATTCTGGCCTAATAATAATATCATTAAAATAATCATGATCATTAATGAGTTGTAAAGTTGACAGTGTTTTGTTTTGTTCTAGGCAAACGAGTGGAAAAGCTGCTTTTATTTTTAGAAACAGTGAATGTTTAACCAGCTCAAGTATTACAAAGCATTTTAAATACACAAACTAAATATCTGTTGTCGATAATTGTGAGTAATTATTCAATCTCAATATTCTTATTATGGGATAAGGTTGTTAAAACTTGAATGGTTGTTAAATGTGAAAAATGAAGTTCTTACATTTGAACATCCCACTGTGAAATCAGAAACAACAGTTTGACACTTGGATTTTTGTGACAGTGATTTTCTTCACAGTCCATTTATATATCGCGCGTTCAAAAACAGGTCTTATTTTTCCAGATTTTGTGGTCTTAAAAAGGTCTTAAAAAGTCTTACATTTGACTTGTCCAACTCTGCAGACACCCAGATTAAACTCTTTCTTTCGTTTAATTGCAGGACGAGAAATGTGAGCGGGGCGACCCCTGCTCCTCGGCGTCGGCGAAGTCGTCCATGAAGTCGGTGTTGGACGGTTTGGGCGAACTCTGGGACCAGCAACAGTACGACACGGAATACAACCTGGACAGCTTCATGCACTCCCTGAAGTGACCCGCCACAGGCACCCGTTATTTCACTCACTAGGAACCCATAACGACAGGAAGTGACTGCCCAGAACGTCAGGAAATAAGCCACTAATGTAATGACAGGCCAATAATGTCCTTAAAATATTTGAACTGTAAGATCATAAAGATTACGGCACTTGGGCGTGTGGTCCTTTTGGGCGATTCGAGCAGTTTTAACCTCTTAACTCCCACCTGAACGGATTCCATTTTCTCCAGTTTGGCTTTACCCGAATCAAAAAGCTTCTTGGGGAAAAAAGCACCAAATCAGCCACAAAAAATGAGAAGAAAACAAGGATGTAAACGCAACAAAAAAGTGACAAAAATTCAACAAAAATGTGACAAAAATTCAACAAAAATGTGACAAAAATTCAACAAAAATGTGACAAAAATTCATCAAAAAATCAACAAAAATGTGACAAAAATTCAATAAAAATGTGACCAAAAATTCAACAAAAATGTGACAAAAATTCAGCAAAAATGTGACAAAAATTCAACAAAAATGTGACAAAAATAAAAAAAAAACAAAAAAAAAACATAAAGGTGAGTCAACAAAGCTACAACGCGAGGAAAAATATCAGTTTTGTGGGTCTTAGCTTTCAAATGAGGTGCTACACAGGCCTATATAATAGCCAAAGAGGCTATTATATACAATAGTGTCACAAGAAATTGACAAAAAAAAAAAAGACAAAAATGTGACAAAATATGACAAAGAAAATACAAAAATGTGGTAAAAATTTGACAAAAAAATTACAAAAAATTGATAAAAATTGGCAAAAATGTGACAAAAAATGACAAAAATGTGATTAAAATTTGACCAAAAAAAGACAAAAAAAAAAAAAATGACAAAAAAAATGACAGTTACAAAAATGAGTTCAATCCCCAACAAAAAAATTATGGAAAAAAATCTGATAACGTGAGGAAAAAGATCCTCCCTGTTCAGGCGGGAATTAAGAGGTTAAATTTCACACCCAGGCGCTCAATTACACACAATCCATTAAATGTGTGAAATATATTAAACTTCCAGACTTATCACTTTAAAAACACCCAAACTCCTTTCATTTGTAGCATTAAAAACCGCATCTAAAACCCTGAAAATTGAAAGCAATGTTCACAATTCATCATTATTCACCCCGGCTTTGACTTTTTATTACATTACTGGCTTGTTCCTCGTATAATCCGCAAACATCATCACGTTCCTGGCAGTTTTCACATTAACACGATGGACCAAGCCGGACCTGGTTTAAAAACTACATAGTATCAACCCTTCTGCTGCTAAAACCGTTTTTACTCCTTTCCTATATTTAGTAACACACGTGCGCTGGAGCAATAAGGAAACTGGACGAGATGTTACGTAACTGGACTGCTATAATATAATGTTTGTCGTCTTTATTCTCACCAGGACAGTGTTAGGCCCCTTCCTGAATTACCTTTGTCTTAAAAGTCTTAAAAAGTAGGACGCGCTCCAAAAGGGAATTTACCGCCTTCGTAGGACAAACGGGAGATATTGTCGAGCTGTGACGATAGAAACCAAGGACCGAGCGGACCCGCGGCGTTACAGACTGAAAGTGTTTTTAAAAAAAAAAGAAAAGAGGAATTAAAAAAAAACAACAAAAAAAACGGACTTCTTATTGTACATATTTCTGTAGCTGCTGCTTTTTGTGGGATTGTAATAAATTCTGCGGAACTTTGAACTACACCGACTCGCGTGTCTGTGGTGGTGTGTGTGTGTTCGGGGGCGGCCAGTAGGGGGAGTCGTGGAGCGCGTGAAATGAGCTGGGAACAAGCCCGAATGCCCGTCTCGACTGCGCATGCGTGGGTCAATCAGGCTCCTGATTTCGGCCCAAACAAACCGCTCCGCCATTGAAATGTGTGAGCGAGTCCAGGTAGCGGAGCCTGAACGCTGAAGTGTATTGAGCCATAACCGTGAATTATAAGACTTGCGGGCATTTGACACCGCCTGTCTGTGCCGCCACTTTTTAAATCATTTAAATTTGTCTTGAAATCACGGGGGAAAGTTAAATATAGTGGGTAGATTTCTGTCTGTCAAATTGGTGATGGATTAGCCATGTTGTTCACCAGATCACTCGTAAAATAATATACAAATAAGGTACATTTGGCAGAGCCTATATGTGTACGTGGATCTGTCACAATTAAAACACAGATTTTGTTTACTGTCCACCTCGTTATTGACAAAACAAAACAAGGATTCTATGTTTTTACTTCTCATTCAGTTTAAATGTAATGAGCCGTCACCTTAACGTGGTGGAGGGGTTTGAGCGCCCGAATGACCCTGGAGCTCTGTTTTCGAGGGCTTCGTACCCCTGGTAGGGTCTCCCAGGGCAAACCGGTCCTATAGGTGACGGGTCAGACAAAGAGCGGGTCAGAAGCTCCTTATGAGACCAACAGGCCCGGTCAGAACCATGAGGCCGTCCTTCTGTGGACCCACCACCTGCAGGAGGAGCCATGAGGGGCTGGAGCAATGTGATTTGGGCAGCTCCAACAGCTGCCCCCACGACCCGGGGACGGACAAGTGGAAGAAAATGGATGGATGGAATATTGGCGACATGAGGCCACAGTTTCAGACCCTGGACTTTGTCAAAATAGTTTTTCTCACATAGTTATTCCAACTATATGAACAAGGACTAAGCTGGTCGTCACTTTTGAAGCATCTCTACACATGAACGGTCGTTCAGTTCTTTCAGTTTCTGTCTATCTCCGTACTCAGCCCTGGTTGTAAAAATAGATTTTATGCAAATATTGTAACAAGCTCCACGGTGACGACAAAAGCACTTTAAATCATCAACTTTCCAGCGGTTAAAACCATAGAAATAAAAAGTCAAACGGTCCAAATCAGAGCTTTCTTTGTGGCTTTACGCTAACTGTCGATATTGTCAAAATAAATAAATTCCATTACCTATGATGCAACGGGCGACCCGAGATGGGCATTCGGTTGTTGGGCGATGTGCAATGCTAGTTCCTCTGACCTGTAGTTGTGAGCGCCAGTACTTCCTGTCTGTATTCTTTTCCTATAGAGATGAGCTCGGTGGGCGAGTTGGTGAGTTTCTGGTAGATGATCATTTACTGTGTGTTCAAATCTTAATGTAGGATGTAACGAGTTCCGAGGAGACACCTGTGATCATAAAGGATTGATAGCTTGTCTTGAAGCTAAAGGCTAACATGCTGTAAAAAATGGATTAAAAATATATAGCGCTAAAAAAATGTAAGTATTAATTTATATTTGAGGCACTATTTCAAATTGTATAATGCATGACATGAATGTTAGCCTTTAGCTTCAAGACAAACTCACTGATCCTTATAAACACAGTCTCCTCTACGGAAATATTTACACTGTGCAGCAACTCGTTAACCTGCAGGAAGTGATCATCTACCAGAAACTCACTGTCCACCACAGAATCTTTAGGAAATCTGATGATTCGAACGAGTCTAAGCTCATCTTAATGGAAATTAATACGGACAGGAAGTACTAGTGCCCACAGCTTCAGCTCAGAGGAACTAGCGTAGCCACATTGTGCAACAAGCCAATTACAGGTCGTGCTGTGAAAGATTTAGTTTGTGCCGTTATTGTTTTTGAGATTTTTTTTGTTTAATAAAATAAAATAAAAGCATCATGAGGGGACCATGTGAAAATGCTCCAAAATTACTGGAAAATTAGGAATTTGGGAACAAAAAATTCCTAAAAAATGAAATGATGAAGATGGAAACTTGGTTTTTGGTCCACCCAGACTTCCCTGGTGAAGGCTCAGTGTCGGGGAGGAAAATACTTCATTTTAACATTTTTAAGCTCCTTGTAGTCCCTTTTAAACAAATGTGTTTTCTCCAGCTCCGATTCACCCAGATCTAAAAGACCAATGTGACGCCTTCATTTGAAAGTTTAGACCTACAAAACTTATCTTTTTCACCGCTTGTCACTTTTTTGACACCAACCTCTTGCTGATGTGGCTTCAGCACCACGGTCAGCTCCGGTGCAAACAGAGAAACACATTTTTGTCTTAATAAAACACTTCACACTTTATGATTATAGAACGAGGCATTAACCCATTTTTTAACCTCAGCTTATTCATGTTCGATGCCAGTGTCCTACGATCTTTTGCAGCTTTGAACAAATATTACTCCAAGACAAGTAAACATGGCTTAGTCTAATGTTTACTCCAAAGTAGAAAGTATGTTGTGACGCGTCTGATCAGCTGAAACACCAGCGCAGCCTGACAACTGTGAATAATATCGTACTCGTATGTTTTATAACTAACTCTTAGATAACGCCACTGTTAAGGCTCACCTCGTGCTGAAAGAACCGCTGTTCAGAAGCCTCGATGACTTTGCTCAGACACTGGTTTTGTTTAGTAGAAAAGTCTAAACTCTTCTTCAGGAGCAGATCAACGGAGCTCAAACAAACTCTTATTATTTCACGCTGCTGAGATGATTGTTTCTGTTCCCTTCACATTTCACGAGCTAAAGGCTGAGGCTTTGGTCTGACATAAAAACATTAGCGCTGAGTGATGATGTCATCAGGCCGCGCCGCTCTGTTGGACAGGTGTGAGGGCGGCCAGCAGGGGGCAAGTGTCCCTATAGAATTAGTTTAGAAACTGAACTTCTTTTTTTTTTAAATAAAAAAAGGTTTTTATTGTCCAAAGAAAATGTAGTCCATAGTTGTTTTTTAAAATAATAATAAAAATGAATAAATAAAATAAAATTGTTGTTTTTTAAAGGGAACAAATAATCGTTTGAATAATCGTGATTTCAATTATTACTAAAATAATCGTGATTATTATTTTTTCTATAATCGAGCAGCCCTAGTTTCCAGAGATATTGGCCTTTAATTGTAAGTAAGTAAGTTACTTACTTACTTGGCGTCATATCAGCCAATAAAGTAAAATACCCATATACTGTATATCGGCCTCATGCAGGGACGTGCACAGGTAGAGCCCAGGTGGTGCTCAAGCACCTGCCCCTTTGCCATGTGCCCTTTAAGTGCCCTTCTCAAGACCAGTTTTTATTTTTTTATATATTTTGTGCTGAAAATACAGTTTTAATGTTCAGCAACTTCAAATCGCGCTTCATTCTTCCTCTGCTATTGATATTGACAAACCAGATGTTTTAAGTATAGTTGTTATACTGTTTTAAGGCTACAGCACCTTTGCATCATTTATTTGTGCTAGACTTAAAGCCACACCGTGTAGAATTTTACCCAATAAATAAAATTGAAATACAAGCATTTATTTTATGACCATTATTTTCATCATTGAAAAATACCTCAGAATTGTACAAACATCTATGAGGCTCACCCCGCCTAACTTTACTGGGAGTGGGTACGTCTCCAGCTCGTCTCCATGGAGATGTGACTAAAGGCAGTAGAATTTGAGATTCAAACGGGTTAGTTTCTCATCCAAATCCATTCTTTTACTACACACAGCATTTTCTGTGTTCGAGCTGGTCATTAGGAGCATGTTTTGTTTTGCCACAACAATATAGTGCCAAATGTTACGCAGTGTGCCTTTAAGTGCAGAGCCTTGTGATAGTCCTACATTGTCCTTTTAAAGTCTATGTAGTTTACTATCAGGTCCACATAGTTGGACATTTTATGTTGCTGTGTTAATCAATGGTCGGTTAGTGTCGACCTCTTACATCATTGATCCGGACACAGTGTATGTTGGACACAGAAAAGTCACTCACACAGACGCCTTTTTTTTCCGCTCCATTCTGACATTTTATTTATTGCCCATTCATTTGTTTACATTGCAAATCACCGGCACGTCACCGACCGCCCGCCGCGATTCTGAATAATATAATTTCACCGTCGTTTTCACACTAAGCAACACGTAAAGCTTTGCAATATTCATTTCCCCCCCCCCCCCCCCCCAAGAATCAAGACACTTTAGTAACAATGATACAAACTCTTTTTTTTTTTTTTTTCCCCCACCAAAAATAACAAAAAAAAGAATGAAAAATAAAAAGAATTTGCGTCGTCTTTAAAAAAATCTCTTTATTCCACGTAAAAAAATACAAAATAATATCATGACATTGACCAGGTATGAAAAAGTATTAATGGGTGAAAATAAAATAATAAAAAAAAAGCAATATGTGTAGATTTATCTTGTTTTTCATAGCAAAAAATAATGAAAATTCCTCAGTACAAAGGCTACATTACGACTGGAAGGTACGAGCAGGTAGAGAATACACAGTAGAAAATGATCTTCGTGAATCACAATGCTGAAAATAATAATATTCATTTCAATGCCTTTTTTCTGCTTTTTTTTTCTTCATATTTTTTCTACAAACGGTACAAACGCTATTGCACATTACGACGAAAAATCCAGGATCTTTAGCCTTAAAAATGGGGGAAATTCAAGTGTTGCGTGAGTTTTAAAAAGGCCACCGTTCGTTTTGTTTTTTTTTTCTTTTGTGATAAAACGTTACAGCTCGTCGTTTCTCTCTCCCGCCGTTTTTTAGATTCAAATAAAAAATGTAAATAATAATGTGTATAAAAAATAATCAGCTGAAGATGATCTCCGGTTATAGACGTGTACACACAATGGGGGGTTTAAATAGAGTTGTTGTACGGAAGCCCGGAAAGATCAAAACACGGCTCATGTTTTACGCTGTGTGGCCGATCGAGAGTGTGTTAAGCTCTCAGTCGTCCAGGTTTTATGTCGTTCAGTGTTTTTTTTTACTCTCGTCCTAAGAAGCTCCGTCTCACATGTTTAATAAAACTCTCGATCGGACATGACGCTCGTTGACGTGGCGGCCATTTTGTGACTGGCCAGCGAGGCTAAACCCTGTAGAGTTACTGCGATCGCTAAGCATCGTGGGATTTGCAACAATAATAAAGTAATGGTTATTTTTAACCTCTTAACTCCCGCCTGAACTGAGAGGATCTTTTTCTTCATGTTATCAGATTTTTTTTCCATCATTTTTTTGTTGGGTATTCAACTCATTTTTGTAACTTTTTTGTCAAATTTTAATCACATTTTTGTCATTTTTTTTGTCACATTTTAGTAATTTTTCCGTCATTTTTTCATCAAATTTTTGTCATTTTTTTCGTCATTTTTTTGGAATTTTTTTGTCGAATTTTTATCACATTTTTGTCATTTTTTTTGTCAATTTTTTGTCAATTTTTTGTGACATTTTTGTGACATTTTTGCCATTTTTTCATCAATTTTTCGTCACTTTGTTGTCAATGGTTTCTCACTTTTTTTGTCACATTTCCACAAAAATCACAAAAATATGATAAAAAATGGATTAAAAATTGACCAAAAAATTACCAAAAAAATGACAACAATGTGACAAAAATATGATAAAAAATTGATTAAAAAATGACAAAAAATGACAAAAAAAGACAAAAAATGACAAATATGATAAAAAAAATTGATTAAAAAGTGACAAAAAATGACAAATGACAAAAAATGACAAAAAAAATTACAAAAATGTGACAAAAAAAATGAAAAAAATGTGATACAAAATTGACAAAAAATGACCAAAAAATGACGAAAAAATGACAAAAATGTGACAAAAAGTGACCAAAAAAATGACAAAAAAGTTACAAAAATGAGTTGAATACCCAGCAAAAAAATGATGGAAAAAAAAATCTGACGACGTGAGGAAAAAGATCCTCTCGGTTCAGGCGGGAGTTAAGAGGTTAAAGATCTTTGGCTGACATCCCTATTTCCATTCGTTTACATTGCACTGGTTCAGAAGGGCCAGTCACAAGATGGCCGCCAGAATTTGTTCCAACGTGTTTCTATGGCAACATCTGGAGCTTTATTAAAGATCTTCGGCTGACGTCCCCACGACCGCCAAAAGTTCATGAAACTGAAGCTCCAGTCTAATCACGATACAAAAACTGAACCACACGTTATTCCGATTGTGCCGTGTTTAAAAAAAACTTTCTGGACTTCCATATTTTCACCCCTAATATTTAACAACAGGGCCTGAGTCTTGGCTCTTCCAGTTGATAATAGACAACAATATATTAGTCATAAAGCTCTATTTCCTTCAGTTTGTAAAAAAAAAAAACACATTTCAAAATAAAAACGTAATAAAAAATAAAAAAATCTATCTGTAAATGAATAATTTCTCTCCGAGACTTAAATTAATATATACTCATCGTTTGAATATCGTAGAAAATAGCAGTTTCTTTCTTGATACGCTTTGAGGTATTTGCTAAAGGTTTCAGCTCCGTCAGAAAACACTTTTGCTTCTGTCGTTTTTTCCAACAAAATGAATCGCAGACGCTTCCCGGAAATGAATCGGAAGCAACGAATGTCAAAATAAGTCACAAAAGTCCGATTTTACTTTGAAAAGTTTACATCCTCCGCTTTGTACGTCGTGGTTTTTGTTTTTATAGAGTTTATGAGAGAAAAGAGTGATCCGTCAAAAACAACAGGGTGAGAATGAATAGGTACCACTTTAAAATAGCTTTAAAACATATTTTACGATGTACATTTCCAACTAACGTCTACGTAAAGAAAAGGCTGTAAGGAGTGACAGGATTTAGAATTGGCCTGTGGCGCCGTCTGCAGGCAGTAGTGGGAATGACGCGTTATAAAACAGAAAACAAGGTTTAACCTCTTACCACCCGCCTAAACCAAATGCATACTATCCTCTTTGGCTGTTATATAGGCCTGTGTGGCACCTCATTTGAAAGCTAAGACCCACAAAACTGTTTTTTTTTCCTCGCATTGTTGCTGTGTTGTGTCACCTTTTTTTCTTTTTTTTTTCTTTTTTGTCACATTTTTGGTTGAGTAAAAACTTGTCACTTTTTGTTGAATTTTTGTGACATTTTTGTTGAATTTTTGTTGAATTTTTGTCACTTTTTTGTCACATTTTTGTCACATTTTTGTCACTTTTTTGTTGAATTTTTGTCACATTTTTGTTGAATTTTTGTTGAATTTTTGTCATTTTTTGGTTAAATTGTTTCACTTTTTGTTGAATTTTTGTTGAATTTTTGTCACATTTTTGTTGAATTTTTGTCACATTTTTGTGACATTTTTATGACATTTTTGTGACATTTTTGTGACATTTTTGTCACTTTTTATTGAATTTTTGTCACTTTTTTGTTGAATTTTTGTTACTTTTTGTTGAATTTTTGTCACATTTTTGTTGAATTGTTGTCACATTTTTGTCGAATTTTTGTCACATTTTTGTTGAATTTTTGTGACATTTTTGTTGAATTTTTGTGACATTTTTGTTGAATTTTTGTCACTTTTTTGTCACATTTTTGTCACTTTTTTGTTGAATTTTTGTTGAATTTTTGTTGAATTTTGGTTGAATTTTTGTCACATTTTTGCTGAATTTTTGTCACATTTTTGTTGAATTTTTGTGACATTTTTGTGACATTTTTGTGACATTTTTGTCACTTTTTATTGAATTTTTGTTGAATTTTTGTCACTTTTTTGTTGAATTTTTGTTACTTTTTGTTGAATTTTTGTCACTTTTTTGTTGAATTTTTGTCACATTTTTGTTGAATTTTTGTCACATTTTTGTTGAATTTTAGTCACATTTTTGTCGAATTTTTGTCGAATTTTTGTCGAATTTTTGTCACATTTTTGTCACATTTTTGTCACATTTTTGTCACATTTTTGTTGCGTTTACATCCTTGTTTTCTTCTCATTTTTTGTGGCTTTTGTCCCAAGAAGCTTTTTGATTAGGGTAAAGCCAAAGAGAAAACGTGCTCGGTTCAGGCGGGAGTTAAGGGGTTAAACAAATGTGCGATCGAGTTTATGACTTTCTAACATATTGTGAGACGGGGCCGTAGATATTAAATCCGACCACAAGGGGTCACTAAACAAACCAAAGTAATTCTCTCTGAACTAAATGAGACGCGTTCACTCACTCCACAACATCGGCTCATTTTAAAGTGGTACATATCAACAACAAAAGATTATGTAAAAAAAACAATAATCAGCCAGTGTCACGTGTCTCTAATTCCAGACAAAAGTCAGCAGTCACTTGTAAAACACTGGTCTCCCGTTTGCCTTCGTTCAAAGTATAAAAGTTTTCGTTTTCCGCAGGTAGTTACTTCAAGCTTTGCAGGAAATAAAAAAAGAAAAATCTGGATAAATATTCTAACCTCGAAGTTCTTCCAGTACAGCTTCCTCGCGGTTCTGTTTTCTTATCGTTCTGTCGAGTTTTATTCTGTTTACCTTATGAGCTCTTCTGTCTGCGACTTCACGGGGTCAAAGGTCGCCTGGATAATTACTGCAGGTTCAGCCACGTGTCTTAATGGGAATTTAAGGGAATAAACGGGAATATACAGACAGATATATATACTGCTGCATAGGTTGTGGCCGATAAAAAGATGAGAGTTTGGAAGTGGAACGGACTCATGTTTGTATCTTCATGTATTCATCGTCTGTGTGCAGTATTACAGTATTATATTGTTTTAAAAGTCTTTCATTTTGATCTGTTCTGTTTAACCTCTTAACTCCCGAGCATCTTCTCCAGTTCAGCATTACCCAAATCCTGTAGGCCAGTGTAACGCCTCATTTGAAAGCTAAGACCTGCAAAACTAAATTGATCTTTTTCCTCACATCAGCAGATTTTTTTCCATCACTTTTTCGATTTTTTTTTTGTCACTTTTTCGTCAAATTATTCTCATTTTTTGGTCAAATTCTTATCACTTTTTCATCCATTTTTTCCTCACTTTTTTGTCAATTTTTTGTCCATTTTTGTCATTTTTTGGTAAATTTTTTGTAAATTTTTCGTCAAATTATTCTAATTTTTTGGTCAAATTCGTATCACTTTTTTGTAAATTTTTTGTCCATTTTTTGTAAATTTTTTGTCACTTTTTCGTCAAATTCTTCTCATTTTTTTGTCAAATTATTATCACTTTTTTGTCAAATTTTTCCTCACTTTTTTGTTAATTTTTGTAAATGTTTCATCAAATTATTCTCATTTTTTGGTCAAATTCTTATCACTTTTTTGTCAATTTTTTGTAAATTTTTTGTCACTTTTTCGTCAATTTTTTGTCGATTTTTGTCATTTTTTTGTAAATTTTTGTAAATTTTTCGTCAAATTCTTCTCATTTTTTGGTCAAATTATTATCACCTTTTTGTCAATTTTTTGTCAATTTTTGTCAATTTTTGTCATTTTTTCGTCAAATTATTCTCATTTTTTGGTCAAATTCGTATCACTTTTTGTCAATTTTTTCCTCACTTTTTTGTCCATTTTTTGTAAAATTTTTGTCACTTTTTCGTCCACTTTTTTCTCACTTTTTTCACATTTCCATCATTGTTGTCGTTTCAGTTTATTCGCTATTTTCACACCTTTTTTTCCAGAAGCTTTTGGATTGGGGTAAAGCTGGAGAAAATGTGCTCGGTTCAGGTGGGAGTTAAGCGGTTAAAGCAGCTTTACGTCAGACACAGGCGTCTTCCATCTTTTGCTGTTCCCCACCCAGAGTTAAAGACATGTGAATTTCGTAGATAACACTTCACTAATTGTTTATTCAATGGAAAAATGCAAAAAATATCATGTTTATTTAAGTGTTTTGTTTTTAAAGCAGCGCTAAGTAACGTGTTTACCTTAATAAATCCTTTCCGTCGTCCCTTTGGGAGTAATACAAGTGTTAAAGTCCCCTTTTCTGACCGAACACGCAGTAATTATCCATCCAGGCTGTGTCGCTTTTACAACACGAGGGTCCTCCATTTTCACACTTCCACGTTTTGTTTTTGTGCGTCTTAGGTCGTCCGATATCGAGAGGCTAAACTCGGCGCGAGGTTTTCGGAACATAGAGCTTTACGCATGAGGATTCACAGGACGACGGGTAAAAGCAGGTCACAGTTCTAGGCAGAGCGGGAACAAAAACAAACAATTATATCGACAATCACTGCAAAAAAAAGTACTTCACCTAACCAAAGACAGGTGTATAAATCCTACATTTGATTATTTTTTGTTTTCGTGGCGCCCGTCGGCAGGTTTAGGGGCGTGGACAGGTGGAGCCGTCTCTTGAGTTTGTAGCGATGTCTTGTCCAAAAACTATAAATAGCTGGGGATTATAATGGCAGGCGGTGAGTTACAGACGGAACTTTTTGGTCTATTTTTTGTCACTTTTTCGTCAAATTATTCTCATTTTTTTTGGCAAATTCTTATCACTTTTTTGTCCATTTTTTCCTCACTTTTTTGTTAAATTTTTGTCAATTTTTGTCATCTTTTGGTCATTTTTTTGTCATTTTTTTGTAAATTTTTCGTAAATTTTTCGTCGAATTATTCTCATTTCTTGGTCAGATTTGTATCACTTTTTTGTAAATTTTTTGTCAATTTTTTGTCACTTTTTCGTCACTTTTTCGTCAAATTCTTCTCATTTTTTTGTCAAATTCTTATCACTTTTTCGTCCATTTTTTCCTCACTTTTTTGTTTAAAATTGACAAAAGATGTAAATTTTTGTCATCTTTTGGTCATTTTTGTGTCATTTTTTTGTAATTTTTTTGTAAATTTTTCGTCAAATTATTCTCATTTTTTGGTCAGATTTGTATCACTTTTTTGTCAATTTTTTGTCACTTTTTTGTCACTTTTTTGTCACTTTTTCGTCAAATTATTCTCATTTTTTGGTCAAATTCTTATCACTTTTTCCTCACTTTTTTGTCAATTTTTTGTCAATTTTTGTCATTTTTTTTGTCAAATTCTTATCACTTTTTCGTCCATTTTTTCCTCACTTTTTTGTTAAATTTTTGTCAATTTTTGTCATCTTTTGGTCATTTTTTTTGTCATTTTTTTGTAAATTTTTCGTAAATTTTTTCGTCAAATTATTCTCATTTTTTGGTCAGATTTGTATCACTTTTTTGTCACTTTTTTGTCAATTTTTTGTCAATTTTTTGTCACTTTTTCGTCAAATTATTCTCATTTTTTGGTCAAATTCTTATCACTTTTTCCTCACTTTTTTGTCAATTTTTGTCATTTTTTTGTCATTTTTTTGTAAATGTTTCGTAAATTTTTTCGTCAAATTATTCTCATTTTTTGGTCAGATTTGTATCACTTTTTTGTCCATTTTTTGTCAATTTTTGGTCACTTTTTTGTCACTTTTTCGTCAAATTATTCTCACTTTTTTGTCAAATTCTTATCACTTTTTCGTCCATTTTTTCCTCACTTTTTTGTTAAATTTTTGTCAATTTTTGTCATCTTTTGGTCAGATTTGCATCACTTTTTTGTCAATTTTTTGTCCATTTTTTGTCACTTTTTTGTCACTTTTTTGTCACTTTTTCGACAAATTATTCTCATTTTTTGGTCAAATTCTTATCACTTTTTCCTAACTTTTTTGTCAATTTTTTGTCAATTCGATTATAATGGCAGGCGGTGAGTTACAGGCGGAACTTTGTGTTAAAAACATCACGTCAGGAGCAAAGAATTCACCGGAGGAAACTTCCTGATCCTCATGAAGGTGAGAGAGTTGCTCACCTGTTGATACTTTTTTGTTGCGTCTTCATCCTTGTTTTCTTCTCATTTTTGTCGCTATTTTTTCAAGAAACCTATAGATTTGGGTGCAGCCGAACTGGAGGAAAATGCGCCGGGTTAAGGCGGGGATTAAAAGGGTTAAAAAGTAGCCGTTTGGTATCGATCCGCCCATAGTAGCCAGTGACCTCCCATCAGCCCCCACCGTCCGTGAGCTTTTCTTCAACTATTCGCTGGTTTGTGCAAGACGTCGCTGACCCTTATTGGGAAAACACTTTGAATGGTTTTCTGTAGTATCAGGTGTGCTTATTAACACACTGAAAGTCTAGCAAAATCTGACCACTGGAAAGGTCTCATTTTCAAGATGGCGTCCAAGAGGGTGGCGAGATCCTCCGGGTCTGGGTCTGGTTTCCACTCAGTTTTGACAAAGTTTAGGCCTATTTTAGCTCCTTTTTCAGGCACATCTTAACTCCCGCCTGAACTGAGAGCATTTTCTCCAGTTCAGCTTTACCCAAATCCTGTAGGCCAGTGTAACGCCTCATTTGAAAGCTAAGATCTACAAAACTAAATTGATATTTTTCCTCACATCATCAGATTTTTTTCATCACTTTTATTGTCGGGCAGTCGTCTCATTTTTGTCAAATTTTCGTGAGTTTTTTGTCACTTTTTTGTCCATTTTTGTTAATTTTTGTCACTTTTTCGTCCGTTTTTTCTCTCAATTTTTCGTCAAATTTTTTGTCACTTTTTCGTCAAATTATTCTCATTTTTTGGTCAAATTCGTATGACTTTTTTGTCCATTTTTGTCATTTTTTTGTCACTTTTTTGTCACTTTTTCGTCAAATTATTCTCATTTTTTTGTCAAATTATTATCACTTTTTCGTCCATTTTTTCCTCACTTTTTTGTCAATTTTTTGTCAATTTTTTTAATTTTAGGTAAATGTTTCGTCAAATTATTCTCATTTTTTGGTCAAATTCGTATCACTTTTTTGTCCATTTTTTGTAAATTTTTTGTCACTTTTTCGTCAAATTATTCTCATTTTTTGGTCAAATTCGTATCACTTTTTTGTCCATTTTTGAATTTTTTTTGTCCATTTTTTGTCACTTTTTCGTCCATTTTTTCTCACTTTTTTCACATTTTCATCCTTGTTTTCGTCTCAGTTTCGCTTCTATTTCCACGCCTTTTTTCCAGAAGCTTTTGGATTGGGGTAAAGCTGGAGAAAATGTGCTCGGTTCAGGTGAGAGTTAAGGGGTTAAAGTGATAGTCTATAAATGTTTAAAACGAGCCCATCCAGGTCCAGCTAAGCCTCTGGGAAGCGACGTAAGGTTGCGTTGAAAATGTGCACCGTTGCCATGACAAACTAATGTTAATATATAGAGTATTTGTCCATGATTTCTTTTATACAATTATGTGACAACAATTTGAACAAGCCCATTGGATTCCTAGACACCCAAAACATGGGGTTAGACACCAAAATGATGAATAATAAAGGAGGATCTCGCCACCCTCTTGGACGCCATCTTGAAAATGAGACCTTTCCAGTGGTCAGATTTTGGTAGACTTTTAGTATGTTAATAAGCACACCCGATACTACAGAAAACCATTGAAAAACCTTTTGTAGCAGTTTTTTTCTTCTTCATACGAGTCCACTCTTCCTCTACCGTCCACGGCCCCCGAAGCCTCGTCCGACGGAGCCACTTCCTGCTCCGCGTGTCCGCCATTTTGTTTTTGTTTTTTTTAGCGTGTGCAAAAACGTGGGCAAGAATCCTCTATTAGTGATACTGAAAAAGTCTGTTGCATGCAAAACCTGACTGATTTAAAAAAAGAAAAACATGCAGTTCAGGCCCCTCCCCCTCCCTTTCCCTCCTCCCCAATGTTTTTTTTAAAGGTAGCCATCTTTGTCCCGGGGGGCGCCCTTCCTTTCCTCCCCCCCTCCTCCGTTCCGACGGCTCGTCATGGCCGCCGCACGAGCTTCTCCTGGTATCCGCTCATACCACGGGCGTAGCAGCACGGCTAAGTCGACAAAACAGCTAGAAAATAACGTTATTACAAAAATAAAGACCTAGAAATTCGAAGCAAACTATTCCGATTGCCACAATGAGGTATTAATATTTAAAAAAAAAAATCAAAATACGGCCGACTTCAGGCCCACTACGACTACTGTTATACTGTTAGCTTGCTACGTTAGCGTCGCCGTCCGTAGCCGATTTCACTTACGCTACGACAGCTCCTCGAATAAGTGCATGCATCTTTTTTTCTTTTTTTTTTTTCTTTTTTACACATAAAATTTTAAATTATTCATCTAGTATAGAAAAAAACAAAAATAGATACTTTTTTTTAAAATCCTCTTTTTTTTTTTTTTTACCCCCACAGTCGGGTTAAGCAGGACGTCAAATCCAGGCGACAGGACAGAGCGGCGGGTTCGTGTGCAAATTCTATGCCTTTTTTTTTGTTTTTGTTTTGTTTTTACTTCTCCGAGGGGGAAACTTTACGCGATTCGAGTCGAGCTGCAAACTGTCTCTGCGGCTTAAAGTCGTGAGTAGAACGAGAGGATTCGGGATTAGTGATGGAGCAGCTGTGGTAGCTTGTAAAAACTGAAGATTTTGAGTAGTTTTGACAAGTGTTTGAACAAGAGAAAGTGAGTTCTGAATGCAAGGTTTGGGTGGGGAAAATTGATATAAGTTATTTTCAACCCATTGCGTTTATCTGAATTTTTAAGTAATTCTGACTAGTTTTTACAAGTTGTTTTCATTTTTAACCTCTTAACTCCCGCCTGAACCAAGAGGATCTTTTTCCTCACGTCATCACATTTTTTTCTCCATTTTTTTTGTTGGGTATTCAGCTCATTTTTGTTATTTTATTTGTAATCATTTTCGTAGATTTTTTTGTCAATTTTTTGTAATTTTTTGTCAAATTTTTTATCACATTTTTGTAATTTTTTGTCAAATTTTTTATCACATTTTTGTCATTTTTTCATCAATTTTTCATCAAATTTTGGTCATTTTTTTGTCAAATTTTTATCACATTTTTGTCATATTTTAGATTTTTTTTTTTTGCCAATTTCTTGACATTTTTGTGACATTTTTGCCTCTTTTTCATCAATTTTTCATCACTTTTTTGTCACATTTTTTGTCATTTTTTGTCAATTTTTTATCACATTTTTGTAATTTTTTCGTCCATTTTTCATCAAATTTTTGTCCTTTTTTTGTCACATTTTTGAATTTTTTTGTCAAATTTTTATCACGTTTTTTTTTCATATTTTTGATTTTTTTTGCCAATTTCTAGAGACATTTTTGTGACATTTTTGCCTCTTTTTCATCAATTTTTCGTCACATTTTTGTCAAAGTTTTTTGTCATTTTTTCGTAAATTTTTCATCAAATTTTTGTCATTTTGTGTTACATTTTGATCATTTTTTGGTCACATTTTTGGAATTTTTTTGTCAAGTTTTTATCACATATTTGTCATATTATTGAATTTTCTTTGTTAATTTCTTGGGACATTTTTGTGACATTTTTGCCTCTTTTTCATCAATTTTTCGTCACATTTTTGTCAAAGTTTTTTGTCATTTTTTCGTAAATTTTTCATCAAATTTTTGTCATTTTGTGTTACATTTTGGTCATTTTTTGGTCACATTTTTGGATTTTTTTTGTCAAGTTTTTATCACATATTTGTCATATTATTGAATTTTCTTTGTTAATTTCTTGGGACATTTTTGTGACATTTTTGCCTCTTTTTCATCAATTTTTCGTCACTTTTTTGTCACATTTCCATCATTGTTTTCGTCTCAGTTTTGTTGCTATTTTCACACCTTTTTTCCCAGAAGCTTTTGGACTGGGGTAAAGCCAAACTGGAGAAAAATGTGCTCGGTTCAGGTGGGAGTTAAGGGGTTAAGACTTCTCTGTACACTTTCTGGCTGGTTTCTCTGTCTTTTTTCTTAGATCTAGCAAAAAATATCCGGTAATGGGGTCAGATTTCAATCCAATTCCACATCTAATCTTGTCAAAACCACTCAACTTTTCACGTTGTTGTAACTAATGAATATTTATGTTTTTGCACAAAGTCATCCAGGAAAAAGAAAAATTGCCACTGATTTGACTGAAAGATGTCAAGAAATCTGTCCATAAGGCTTTTTTTTTTTTTTTTTAAGTTAAATTAAGGCGAGACACGGCAGGTGAAAGTATTGATTTTTCACGCAGTGGTGGAAGTGGAGATTTGTATCTATTTTCCTCCCTTTACATCTTAGTTTTCATGTCAGATATAAAAATGATGATGTTTATTTTATGATGTTTTGTCTGCGAGGTGGAGGTAACCCGGAAGTAGAAAGGCCGTCTTTCCCGCGGGTTTTCATTCATAAATATTGACAGATTTGACATCCACGTGTCCTGCTAAGGGGCCCCGTGATGACGCTTTCACCCAAATATGGTGTTTTTCCTCCTACGAGACGCTGGTGCGGAAAAGTCGGAGAACGGGCCGAGCATGAGCACTCGCTACAAAACTTCAGGGCTGGTTTTCTCTGAATGAGAGAAGCCGCACTCGGGCAGAGCCTGAGCCCTTATAGAAGCTCCCACAGACTCCAAACTTTACAGGCTGAGACACAACAAGATTTTGAAGGTTTTTTCAGAGGGATTTTTTAATATCTAATTCCTAGCCTGATTTATTCAGCTTTGAAACCAAAAAAAACAGGCGGAATTTGAGTTTTTACAGATTTTTTCAACACAAAATATCCCAAATCCCCTCTGAAAAAAATCTTAGTTACTAATATGTCAATAAAATAAAACCATACATTTAATCTGGCTCAATTCATTATCTTGATTTTTTGATATTTTTTGCCCAAAATATAGGCAATTTTGGCCATTTTAATGCTCAAAATGCCTTATTTTTATGTGAAAACATAAAATAACAGAAAAAATGCAATACATTTTTTTCTCATATTTATATCTGTGATGTTCAGCAAAAGTTTCAAGTTGACATCTCTCTACATTTTTTTTTTTTTCCCTGTTCACCTGCAGTGTCTCGCCTTAAGCGGAGACACTCCAGGCAAAACTCAATTTTTTCAGTTTTCAGGTTTTGGGCCAAATTGGTCTCTGAACATACAAGCTTTCACCTGGAAACAGAAAATATGCCTAATCTTCACAAAAACATGTTTAAATATTGCTCTGATTCAATGTTCCCCCATAGACTTATATGGGACAATGCAATTTCAAGGGCCTTTTTCTCAAAACACATTTTTCTGTCATTGTGGCGACACTATGTCCACGTCAGTCGGACCTAAAGACTTCACATTTTCCAGCCTTGGACTGAACAATATTTGGAAGATTTTTTCAGAGGGATTTTTTTTAATTTAATCCTTTAAGCCCCATTTATTGAGTTTTGAATGTCAAAAAATAAGGCGAAAATTACATTTTTACAAATTTTTCCACTAAAAAACAGCTTATTTTAAAACTAAACAAGAAATCCAAAATCCCCTCTGAGAAAGTCTTGGTAACTCATTCATCAATAAAATGAAACCATAAATTTGAATGTAGCTCTATCCAATATTCAGATTTCGTCGCCGAAAAGATGGGAAATTTGTGGCATTTTTAGGCATAAAACACCTTGTTCTTATATGAAAAGATAAAATGACAGAAAACTTGCAATGTATTTTTTTCTCACATTTATGCCAGTGATCGACAGCAACAGTTTCTGTAAATATACATTTTTCCCCTGTTCACCTGCAGTGTCTCGCCTTAAGAAAAAACATCTTCTCGCACTCAAAAAAGAAACATCTTAATTTACTTTTTAATTTGAGTGTAAAAAAAAAGCCTTGTGGACAGATTTTCTTATTTAGAGAGAGACGTTTGTTTTTTTCAGTGCGCTGTGTAGTTTTTGGAAAATAACATCAATCCATTAAGAAAATCACAAAAATATTCCTGTGATTTTTTTTTTCCTTTCGATTTGAAACTAAAATAAGAAATAATCCCATAAATAAGCGTAATCTTTGAAGTAGATGTTCCTGTTCAGTGCGATTGCGATGCTCTGGTCTGGGATGGTTCAGGGCAGGACTGTAGACTCTCGGGGTGGGAGGGGGGGTGTCGTTCTGCTCCTCAGCTCCAGCGGAACGACACGTGTCTGGGCCGGTCCCCCCCCTCTTTGACCAGGGGCTTGTGGAACTCGCGTCCGGCCCTGGAGTGGATGGAGGCCCAGCAGAACTCGCAGTAGTACTGGAGGCAGGTGACGTTGGCGCAGAAGAACGGGGCGAACTTCCCCCCGCAGCGCGCGCCCTGGCACTCGTCACACATCTGGTCATCCAGGACGTACGGCTTCACCTCCACCTGAGGGGGGGGGGGGAGGGAGAGAGGAGAGAGGAGAGAGAGAGGGGAGAGAGTTACAATATAGTCCCCCCTTTTAACCGTTTTTATTATCCGGCTCTTCACAACGTAAGTAGAAGCTCCGTTGATTTGAATGGGATTTCCCAACGTTCTACCGGTCATTATTTTCTGATAAAGGACGTCTGAGAAAAATAATGACGCTGCCAATGGCAACGGAGTTGGTGCTTTCATATCACTCCGCGCGTACGTAGCAGCGACACTATCTGTCCCGTCACTGAGAGAGAAGTCGGGGAATCGCTCGTGAAGTTAGCGTGAGTCTGACTTTCAACTTACCCAGAGATTCGCCACCATTCCTCCAACTGCGCCTTCAGCTAAGTAGCTAGGCTAGCTGCTAGCCTTGCTGCTTCTAGCCGAGCAAAACGTTGCCGAGCAACGCGCAAACTATTGGGAACTATTTGTCACGGAAGTCATTAAATAGACCTTTCGACCTTCATAAAAGTGTACGAAGTTTGTGTTGTGTGTGTTCAGTTGGCAAATGGCCGTATAATAAGCGGGATAATGTATAGAACGACGGTCATTATCGGGAAATAAGCACCTTCAGGGCGAAACAAGACAAGTCCGCTTCGCGTCGGGGTCCGGTTCGCCCTGTCGGTACTTATTTTCCCGATAATGACCAGCGTTCTATACATTATCCCTTACAGAAAATCCACATTGTTTAATTTTGTGTAATTATACTTTGTAGTGGAACACTTCACGTAACCATATTTAAATAGGGAAAACGTGGAAGAGCTTGGTAGCTTCTATCTTGACCTGTTTTGGAGCTATAGAGGAGAGAGGGAGAGGCTAAATGCTAACGCCGTCTGCGCTGTGTTTACGTGACTGAAGGCACGGGGGAAGATCAGACAGGTCCTAAAGAACTCGTCAAAGCTCAGGTAAGAACAAATCTCAGTGTGTAAAAACGGTGGCCTATTCCTTTAAAGAGATTAAATCTAAGGTTTAAGTAGATTTGGTCTCGTCTCAGATTAAATAAAACCTCTAGTAGTCATTATTCTCTTAATTCAGATAATTTTGTTGTCATTTCAAGGGAAAAACAATTATTTGTCTGATTTCAAGTGGGTTTTATTCTTGTTCCATTGGCGCTGTAGCATTTCAAATTCAACATAGAATTTGATGAATTCAAGTCATTTATCTCATTTAAGATGGTCATGTTTCCAGTGTTGTGCTTCACTTTGGGCTAATAATCAGAATAATCAGCGCCCTCGGCCCTCGGTCTATTTACAATAAAGAGAATCGTCCCTCCGCAAAGAAAACCTGCCCACCCCTGGCCTAAATAATACTCTCGTCCTCCTTGTTTGTTTCTTCTGTGCAGTGAGACTCAGGTCCGGTGTCATATCGCTCATTACCGTCTGGTCCTACACGTGAGGAAGTCTGTCTGTAATCACCGTGGTCAGACGTAATGACACCGTCTCATCGTCCCGGGCCCCGCGCAGCTGCCCGCCTCAAACCGGGTCGAGCGCAGACACAGACTGGGCGGCGGCCAGACCCAGAGCTGTGGGCGGGGCCGGACTCGGCGCTGTATTAAATTAAAGAGAGGAGTCACTGTCTGTGTTATGACTGGGACGGAGGGACGCAGCCCGTCGTTAGCCAATAATACGAGATGATGTGAGGAAGAAGCGCGACAGGACAGACTGTTGCCCACACATGCCGGGGCTTCGATCTAGTTCATTCATAGTTCGTAATTGTTTGTAGTAAATAGTTCGTTCATAGTTCCAGGGACGGACTGGGACTGAAAAAGGGCCCTGGACTCTGACCGGCCTGGCCCAAATGAGCGTAAATGCAGCACTTCCACAAAGACATATGGGAACCTCTTACCTCCCGTCTTAACCAAGTGCATTTCCTCCAGTTCGGTTTTACCCAAATCTAAAAGCTTTATTCTAAACAGACCGAGGGCCAAAGCCGCTGATTATTCGCCCAAAGTAAAACACTGGAAAACTGACCATCTTAAAGGAGATAAATGACTTAAAATTGCTTGAATTAAAGTTCTTCTATGTTGAAAAACAGAAAAAAGTGAGTGCATCTTCTTCTTCTATATTGAATTTGAGTCGGTTTGAACTAACCCAAGATACCAATCCTATAGCGCCGATGGAACAAGAATAAAACCCACGTGAAATCATGTGAAGTGACAGAAAATTATCTGAAGTAAGAGAATAACGACTACTAGAGGTTTTATCTCATCTAAGACCAGACCAAACCTTAGATTTAATCTCTTAATTCAAATAGATTCATGTCATTTGTTCCTTAAAATTACAGTATTTTGTCTTTTTCCAGTGCACTTCCTTCAAATGCCAGTGTTGTGCATAATATATGACCTCATTGGGTGTATTGACAGTATTTCTACCTTTATTTCTCCCATTTAACTCTAATAATGTTAAAAGTTCTCTCTGATTTGTGTAATAAGGTTTCTCAAAATCTTCTTGAGGGCCAGAGGTTCTGTGCTGAAGGGCCAGATTTGGATTTGTGTCGCTAGAGGGCTGCAAAAAACAACACTGCTCTAAATCAAATGCTTCTCAGTAACAACATCAGTAAAAACAGACCAAGTTTATATTTGGCGACCAGAGCCGTGGGAAGATGTTTTAGTTCGGGGGCGCTGAGGGACAAAATTTACCCCCAAAATACTTTTTCTGTGCATAAATCCTATTTATTAACCTCTTAACTCCCGCCTGAACCGAGAGCATTTTCTCCAGTTCAGCTTTACCCAAATCCTGAAGGCCAGTGTAACGCCGCATTTGAAAGACCTACAAAACTAAATTGATCAGATTTTTTTCATCACTTTTTTTGTTGGGCAGTCATCTCATTTTTGTCAAATTTTCGTGACTTTTTTGCCACTTTTTCGTCAAATTTTTCTCACTTTTTTGTCACTTTTTTGTCACATTTTTGTCAATTTTTGTAATTTTTAGTAAATTTTTTGTCACTTTCTCATCAATGTTTTCTCACTTTCTTCACATTTTCATCCTTGTTTTCGTCTCAGTTTTGTTGCTATTTTCACACCATTTTTCCAGAAGCTTTTGGACTGGGGTAAAGCTGGAGAAAATGTGCTCGGTTCAGGTGGGAGTTAAAGGTCCTATATCCTGCAAAATCGACTTTTTGGAGCTTTTAGCCATGTTGTTATGCTATTTCCTTATCAAAAACACCCCCAGAGTGGTTTGTGGCTTCATTCACGCAGCTCTCAGTAATCCTCCTGAATCCTGCTCTCTGAGGCTCCGCCCTCTCCTGGTGAACGGCTGAGTGTTCAGTTGTGTCGTCACAGCGGAACGAAAGTGCTCGACGTCTGTAAAGCAATGTCTTAATTCTATGCTTACGGCCGGATTTTAATTTGTAAAACAGCTTTTTCATTATTTCTGTCGTAAGTGAGAAACAAAAATTTAAAAATAAATAAATAAAAAAAATAAAGAAAGGATGTGCCCGAGGTGCTTCCAGGTCAGCTGAGGCCAAAACAAACACATCCCCTGAGCGTCTGAACAGATCAGTCATGTTTGCGCTGCAGCTGAAGATGGAGCTCGTTATAACTGGACACACCTGTTCTTTATTCTTACCTAACGATAACGTCACGGAGAAAAAGAAGCGCGTTTGGCTACGAGGACGAGGAGTTTATTCAACCTTTTTCAAGCAGAGGCCACTCTCTCAGAAGCTGTTTTTATCTCCTGGATTCAGCGACTCTCACCAAAATAGTGTTTTTCTGTGACTGTCTCTGATGGATGTTTGGTGAACCTTCACCTGAATCAAAGTGGATTAACTTTTATAACCAACGCGAGTCCCACAATGTAAACAGCGATGGAGCAGAGCGGTGAGTCAGTCCAAACGCGGGTTAGCATATTAGCTTGTGTGTGTTAGCCATTTATGAAGCTGTGTTGCAGATGTCAACTCCGTATAACTGCATCGTGAAGTAACTTCACTTATTGTTGTTTATTTATATTACGGTAAAGTATGTGCGGAGAGAGGGGGCGGAGTTAACTGAATCAAAGCGTTGTGTCTTCCGGGTTCGAAAAATATCTCCAGAAAACACTTATATTTATCACAAAAATGAGTGCTCCATAGTGGTAGAGGTACAATATATCATATAAATGCCTATACTTAACTTTGGAATGGCTAAAATAACATGATATAGATCCTTTAAGGGGTTAATATTGCCTGCAGTTCACAAACTATCCACCAGGGGGTGCTGCAGCGCCCTCAGCACCCTGGGTTCCCACAGCCTTGTTGGCGACATCAGAATCCCGCCTTCCTGTGTCCAGAGCTCAAACGGACGTGCTGCTCACCCTCTTGTCGATGTCGTTGTGCTGCAGCTGGACGAAGCGAGCGCTGATGGCGGCGATGTAGCTCTGTTGGTTTGAAAAGGCCACACGTCCCGCCCCCTTCGGGTACTTCAGCTCCGGGTCTGTGTCGATTCCCGCGTAGCAGACGCCTCCGTACAGGCGGTCCATGATCATCGCCAGCTCCACTGAGAGAAACCGAGAGGGACAGAGGTGAATGGTCTACGATATGGACTTCACTCGAGTCGTACTTATGCTGAGAACATTGACAAAAAAGTGACGAGAAAGTGGCAAAAATGTCACAAAAATGTCACAAGAAATTGACAAAAAATAGTCGAAAAAATTACAAAAATGTGAAAAAAATATGCCAGAAAAAATGACAAAATTGTGACCAAAAAATGTGACAAATATTGACAAAAAAATGACAAAAATGTGACAAAAAATGACAAAAATGGGACAAAAAATGACAAAAAAAATGACAAAAAAATGACAAAAAATGACAGAAATGGGACAAAAAATGGGACAAAAAATGTGACAAAAATTGACAAAAAATGTGACAAAAATGACAAAAATGTGACAAAAAATGTGACAAAAAATGACAAAAAAGTTACAAAAATTAGTTGAATACCCAAGAAAAAAAATCAGGAAAAAAAATCTGATGACGTGAGGAAAAAGATCCTCTCGGTTCAGGTTAGAGAGGGGGTAATATGCTTTTTTCAATCACATAGCACCAGTCTATATCACACTACAATGATGACCAAACCTTCTGTTGGTCTGTAAATGCAGTAAATTAGAATAACTGCCTTGTATAAAATGTCTCTCTCAAAATGGCTGTAGTGAATGTCTTGAAATAGGCCTCTGTCTCTTTAAGAACCTCTGAGCCTTTCCGACACGCCCCTCCATACGCTGTCCCTAAAATGGCCGCCATCAGAGTTTTTACAGATGACTCAAAAATACGTGAATGTGCCAAGGCAACACTTCAGGCATGTTTTTAATGGGGGAATGACATAATAACAAATGTACTTGTGCTGAGAAATATTGGAGTGAACTAAATCCTACGTGTCTGACCTGCCCTGAGCGGCCGCGGGACTCCTCCCACAAAGATGGTTTTCCTGGGGTCCAGAGGCTGAGAGCCGTCCATCACAAAGTCACTGTCGCTCAGGTTCCACGGACGGATCTGCACCTGCGGTCGAGCACAGCCAACAAGTCTTTACACAGTGCGGAAAACACAGGAAGAAAATGGAGTCGGCGATACAGTAAATAACATTAGCACGGTGATATCAATGTCTGGGAAGGCTCTGGTTTGGGCCGTTCGGGAAGAAGATGGACTTTTACTCGGATATTTGCTGCTGAGTGAATCAAGGGCACTTTGTTTTTCCTCCCCCTACATGTTCCTCCATGTCCTAAGGTGTAGAATGAGCTCCTGTTCACCACAGCTGCCTCTAAAATCCTGCACTGTCACTCAGAAAGGTGTTAATTCGGGTCTGAAGTGCCAGTTACATGTATGACCTGAGGTGGCAGTAGTGAGTACAAAATGGCTAACTTGCGTCTAGCCCCTTTAACCTCTTAACTCCCACCTGAACCGAGCACATTTTCTCCAGTTTGGCTTTACCCCAATCCAAAAGCTTCTGGAAAAAAGGTGAGAAAATAGCAACAAAACTGAGACGAAAACAATGATGGAATTGTGACAAAAAAGTGATGAAAAATTGGTGAAAAAGTGGAAAAATGTCACAAGAAATTGACAAAAAAAATCGAAAAAATGACAAAAAATGTGACCAAAAAATGACAAAAATGTGACAAAAAATGTGACAAAAAATTGAAAAAAAATTGAAAAAAATATGACAAAAATGTGACAAAAAAATGACGAAAAAATGACAAAAATGTGACAGAAATTTGAACAAAATGTGACAAAAAAATGACAAAAAATGACAAAAAAAATGACTAAAAATGTGACAAAAATTTGAAAAAAATATGACCAAAAAATGACAAAAAAAGGACAAAAATGTGACAAAAATGTGACAAAAAAATGACAAAAAAATGACAAAAATGTGACAAAAAAATGACAAAAATGTGACAAAAAAATGACAAAAATGTTATAAAAAAAATTGACGAAAAAATGACAAAAAAGTTACAAATATGAGTTGAACACCCAACAAAAAAATGATGGAAAAAAAATCTGACGTGAGGAAAAAGATCCTCTCGGTTCAGGCGGGAGTTAAGAGGTTATGGGGATGGAATGTTCAATTGTGGCCAGGTCCGGGCTCAGTTAGCTAAAGGCATTTCTATCATTTCTATGGTCTTTCCCTTTCACTGAAGGTAGAAAGTTAGGGTTAGGGTAAAAACATGCGACGCACAGAGCTGGAGGAGGCACACACTGCAGTCTCTCCGGCTGTTTAATCTCCTGTGTGTATATCGGGCTACAGTGAACAGACTTATGTCAGCGAATGGAAAGTTTCTCGGTCTCTTTCTCCCTCATTTCACCCCCCCCCCCCTCCACCTGTGTTAATGTTTTACAGGAGTCCCGTCAGACCCGTCAGACCCATCAGAGTGAGAGAGTGAGTTACTGACCGGCTTGTCCTTGATGGTGGGGCTGGACACGCACAGGTAAAGCTTGTGGTCCTCCTCGATGCAGGAGTCGATGAGCGCCTGCACAGAGCTCTCCTCCTGGAACAGCAGGAACGCGTAACCTGCCAAACACACCAGAGGAAACACAATATCCATGTTTGGAATTGTATTACTTGTAAATATCCACGCTATGGTCAGTATTTTTTATCTTTATTTACACAGGAAAGGCCCATTGAGTTTAGGAGAGTCCTTTTCATGATAGCCCTGTTTTATAGCAACGCAGAACAATACCCTCAGTTAGCACATAGCTGATTAGCATCCAACATCTGCCCCTTTGCCCTGTGCCCTTTAACCCCTTAACTCCCACCTGAACCGAGCACATTTTCTCCAGTTTGGCTTTACCCCAGTCCAAAAGCTTCTGGAGAAAAGCAACAAAACTGAGGCGAAAACAATGATGGAAATGTGACAAAAAAGTGAGAAAACATTGATGAAAAAGTGACGAAAAATTGATGAAAAAGTGGCAAAAATGTGATAAAATATGACAAAAAATAACAAAAAAATGACAAAAATGTAACAAAAAAAATGACAAAAATTTGATGAAAAAATTGATGAAAAAATTAAAAAAATGTGACAAAAATGTGATAAAAAGTGACCAAAAAATTGACAAAAAATTTGACAAAAAATGACAAAAAATTGATAAAAAATTGCAGAAAATAAGCTGAAAAAAATACATCTACTATTTTATTTGTTATTGTAAGGAGCTAGATGCAAGTTGGCCATTTTATACTCACTACTGCCACCTCAGGTTTTCCATGTAGCTGCACATTGTAAAGCTCGTGCATGACGGCACTTCAGACCTGAAGTAACACCTTTCTGAGTGACAGCGCAGGATTTTAGAGGCAGTTATGGTGAACAGGTCAGATCAGGACATTGCTCGAACATGTCGGGGGAGGATGGATGGATGGATAGTCCCTTTAATCATTGAAAAATGCTTAAAATATGATAAAAGAATAGTTTTTGCTCTTCGCAGCTCACGTTTCCTAAGACATGACGGTAACTTCACTTTAGGGTGGACGTCTCCATGGAGATGTTGATTAAAGACAGTCAAATGTGTGGTTTAACCCCTTAACTCCCACCTGAACCGAGCACATTTTCTCCAGTTTGGCTTTACCCCAGTCCAAAAGCTTCTGGAAAAAAGGTGTGAAAATAGCAACAAAACTGAGACGAAAACAATGATGGAAATGTGACAAAAAAGTGAGAAAACATTGACAAAAAATTGACGAAAAAATGACAAAAATGTGACAAACAAATGACAAAAATGTGACAAAAAATTGACACAAAAATGACCAAAAATTGATAAAAATTTGACAACAAAATTTGACAAAAAAATGATTTGATGCCGAAAATTATTTAAAAAAAATTGAAGAAAAAATGACAAAAATGTGACAAAAAAATTACCAAAAAATGGAAGAAAAAGTGACAAAAATGTGACAAAAAATTAAAAAAAATAAGACAAAAATTTGATAAAAAATTATTTTTAAAAAATGGAAGAAAAAATGACCCAAAAAAATTGACCAAAATGTGACAAAAAATTACAAAAAAAATTACTAAAAAAGTTACATAAATGAGTTGAACGCCCAACAAAAAAAATGATGGAAAAAAAATCTGTTGACGTGAGGAAAAAGATCCTCTCGGTTCAGGCGGGAGTTAAGAGGTTAAATAGGTCCTCATTATTTATGTCTAGCTGGTCAATAGGATCACGTTTTGTTTTGCTGGCATCTCGTGATAACCAAAAACCTCGGCGCTCCGGAGCTTGTATCGCTCTTCCTGAAGCAGATCGATTCGAAACACCGCGTCCGAGTTTCAGTTCAGCTTCATCGTAATCACATCCACGAAAATACTTCATGCTTCTGTTTCTAAGAATAACCTTAAGAACACGTCATCGCGGCTCGACAAAGTAAGATTCACTTCAATGATTCACCCCTTTGGCCTCCAGCGAGCAGAGTTTGAGCCGTATCCAACTCGAGCACAGCCTTCCAGATCAGGTCACGACGAGGTCCGACAAAGACATGAAGAAAACATCCATGTCCTAAGACGACACTCGTAAATGATTCACATTCACAGACCACTCAAAGCTTTACAGACACATCCATTCTTACAAAAACCTGCCGCACTCCTACAATATTAAAGACAGGTCCCTGCTCTCGCAACAAATAACGATCCTCCGACTAAACCTTGTATTTTTTTGTTCCTGTATCTTTCTCGTCCTCATTTCTCCCTTTAAGTCCCACTTCACTCTGCACGGGCTCAGATTAAATGGCCTCAGAAGTGCTCCTCTCCTGAAGCGGGCCATGCAAAATTGATCACTGGAACACACGGCGGAAAGAGGCAGGTGAAGAAGTTTGGGGAGAAAGCAATTCACTCCGCGGCGCTTCAATTATTGAGCACGGGGAGCGCGGGGCTTGTTCGGAGTCAGAGCTGTTATAGGAAGAAGGCAACATGGCGCCTTTATTTAGGATTTCATTATTGTTGAAGTCACTGTCCGGACATGATTCGCATCCCTAACCCAGAGAGGACCCTTTAAGGTTATCCGTCCAATTGGTTTCAAAGTGGTTAATAGTATGTAATCATTGCTCATCAAAGAGGGAACAGAAAACCTTTGTCTGTGATTTTAACCGTTTTGTCATGTCGACATCGAGTCTGAGTCAGTGTTTAACCCCTTGACTCCCACCTGAACCGAGCATATTTTCTCCAGTTTGGCTTTACCCCAATCCAAAAGCTTCGGGGAAAAAAGGTGAGAAAATGGCAACAAAACTGAGACGAAAACAATGATGGAAATGTGAGAAAAAAGTGACGAGAAATTGATGAAAAAGTGGCAGAAATGTCACAAAAATGTCACAAGAAATTGAGAAAAAATTGACAAAAAAATGAAAAAAAATTGACTAAAAATTACATAAAAATTACAAAAAAAATTCAAAAAAATTACAAAAAATTGACTAAAAAATTACATTAAAAATTACATAAAAATTACAAAAAAAATGTCAAAAAAATTTACCAATATGTAACAAAAAAATGACAAAAATTTGATAAAAAATTGACGGGAAAAAAAAAAATTACAAAAAAATGAAAAAAAATATGATCAAAATTGACGAAAAATGCCAAAAATATGACAAAAAATTTCACAAAATATTTTACATAAATGTAGCAAAAAAATGACAAAAATTTGATAAAAAATGTGATAAAAAATGAAAAAAGTGACAAAAAATTACAAAAAAATTACAAAAAATGTGATAAAAAATTTACGAAAAAATTTACGAAAAATGTGACTAAAAATGACACAAAAAAGTTACACAAATGAGTTGAATACCCAACAAAAAAATGATGGAAAAAAAAATTGATGACATGAGGAAAAAGATCCTCTCGGTTCAGGCGGGAGTAAGAGGTTAACTGCTCAAGACGTTAGCATGCTACCGGTTAGCAACTGTCATCAATCAACTGTCAGTGGCTTCTACAGGATAAACACACGTGTGTCTCACATCTATGACACTGAGGAAATACTACAGTAACAGCTCTGACCTCTGTCACATGTTGTAACCAAGGCCAGATGTTTGTGGTTCAGGGCTTTCTCTTGGAGAGGTCAGAACTCAGCTGTTGAAGCTAAATGCTAACCGGTAGCAAGCTAACGTCTTGAGCAGCTTAAACACTGACTCACTGCCTGAACCGAGAGGATCTTTTTCCTCACGTCATCAGATTTTTTTTCGAATTTTTTTTTTGTTGGGTATCATTTTTGTAACTTTTTTGTCCATTTTTTATCACATTTTTGTCACTTTTTTTGTCTTTTTTTGTCAAAATTTTGTATTTTTTTTTGTCAAATATTTGTCAAATTTTTGTCATTTTTTTGTCTAATTTTTTGTCAATTTTCTTGTGACATTTTTGCCACTTTTTCATCAATTTTTCATCACTTTTTTATCAATGTTTTCTCACTTTTTTGTCACATTTCCATCATTGTTTTCGTCTCAGTTTTGTTGCTATTTTCACAGCTTTTTTCCAGAAGCTTTTGGATTGGGGTAAAGCCAAACTGGAGAAAATGTGCTCGGTTCAGGTGGGAGTTAAGGGGTTGAATGTGTTTGTCAGTCGTCTAGCTCTAGGATGAAATAGGATCATTAAAGCTGATGAAATGTCATTTGCCTCCGTAGAGATTTGACTCAACGACCTCGGACTTTCACGGTTTGCAAACAGGATTATTCAGGGGATGCACAAAACAGCACAAATGTCCCAGGGAGATGTAGATTAGATGGATCTAAACTGGCACAGTTTGACCAGACGTTTTCAGCTCCCGTGTCACAGCAGATTTCACATAGACACGTTGTTTTGTCCTAATTTTACCCATCCAGTTTTCTTTTAACACAACACGGACACTGTTCCGTGAGTCTGCACTTCAGTGTTAGACTGTAACAAAATCATTTCATTGACGAAACTTTTTAATAATAATGACAGCGTAACAGCTTCAGCCTGTCAACCTTCTCCAAATTTACAAAAATGTGACAAAAATGTGACAAAATTTGACAAAAAAATGACAAAAATGTGACAAAATATGACAAAAATGTGACAAAAAAATGACAAAAATGTGACAAAGAATGACAAAAATGTGAGAAAAAAATGACAAAAATGTGACAAAAAATGACAAAAATGTGAGAAAAATATGACAAAAATGTGACAAAAATGTGACAAAAAAATGACAAAAATGTGAGAAAAAAAATGACAAAAATGTGACAAAAATGTGACAAAAAAATGACAAAAATGTGACAAAAATGTGAGAAAAAATGACCAAAAATGGACGAAAAAATTACTAAAAATATGACCAAAAAAATGACAAAAATGTGAGAAAAATGTGACAAAAAAACGACAAAAATGTGACAAAAATGTGACAAAAAAATGACAAAAATGTGATAAAAATGTGACAAAAAAAATGAGAAAAATATGACAAAAAAATGACAAAAAAATGACAAAAATGTGACAAAAAAATGACAAAAATGTGACAAAAATGTGACACAAATGTGACAAAAATGTGACAAAGATGTGACAAAAAAATGACAAAAATGTGACAAAAATGTGACAAAAATGTGACAAAAAAATGACAAAAATGTGACAAAAAATATGACAAAAATGTGACAAAAAAATGACAAAAATGTGAGGAAAAAAATGACAAAAATGTGACAAAAATTGACAAAAATGTGACAAAAAATGACCAAAAATTGACGAAAATGTGACAAAAATGTGACAAAAAATGATTTGAATACCCCCAAAAAAGATGAAAAAATAATCTGATGACGTGAGGAAAAAGATCCTCTCGGTTCAGGCGGGAGTTAAGAGGTTAAAGCGTTTAATATAATAGATCCATGGGTTAAAGAGACTAGATACAAGTTGCTCACTTTATACTCTCTACTGCCACCTCAGGTCTTACACATAACTGCAGCTTCTATATCAAACTCACGCATGACGGCACTTCATAGCAACACCTTTCTGAGCGACAGTGCCGGATTTTAGAGGCGGTTGTGGTGAACAGGTCTGAGCTCATTCTACACATCAGGACATGGCTCAAGGGGGAGGAAAAATGAACTGACAAATGCTCACTTTAAAAGTCCTCTGCAAAAAACAAGGTCAATTAAAACCATTTTCTGCTCATGATTTATAACAACCTTCGCCCTAACTTTGGGGTTTCTTTCATCTAAACGACATCAGCCCAGTGCAGAGATGTCACCACGTCCCATTAATATAAGAAAAGGATTTATTAGACATGATTTTGACCCCACAGCGTTTCCTTTACGGCCGTGTGGAGAGAACGCCGTGTTCCCCCTGTCAGGACGCCGCAGCCTTTTTATCGCCACCGCTACGTCCCAGTTTTTAGACGTGTCGGGCCTGAAACACATGAGTCACTGTGACAATCGCCCTTTTAAGAACACGGGGTCATGAGAGAAAAGAGGGTTGTTTTTTCTCCCCTTTTGTGCAAGAAAATGGCGCTAAAATGCAAATAAAAATCTTGTGAGGGAGACCATTTTGAAGAAGCTTTTTTTTGCTTCCTACATAATCCCATATGTTCATTCCAGTGTTTTATTTCACATTTATAATATTCGATATGATCATGTTTAATCCTCTGCTTCATGTTTCGTCTGCACATGGACAAAGCACAGGCCTGTTCCTTTAGGCATTACTGGCATCAGACACAAGAGCCGATGCTGGATATTGGTTTCAAATATCCGATACCTGTTTTGGCTCTCACTGTTTAGAACTTCATGCAACACCTTTTTCATCGAGGGCCGCATTTTGAAGTTTGTACCGGTCACAAACCTGTGGTCAACACAGTGAAACATTCATCTGGATGTATTTAAGCTCTTAACCAGTTCAGCCTTACACAAATGCCCATGCCTCATTTGACCTACAAAACTCATCTGAAGAAATCTTTTTTTCCTTGCATTGTTGCTGCGTTGTCACTTTTGTTGCTCTTTTGTGGATTTTTTGGTGGATTTTCAACTCTTTATCTTTTTGTCGCATTTATGTCAAATTTTCGTCACTTTATGTCACTTTTTTGACAATTTTTTTAACTTTTTTGTCAATTTTTTTTCACTTTTTTTTTTTACTTTTTTGTCAATTTTTTGGTCTTTTTTTTGTACATTTTTTGTAATTTTTTTTGTCACTTTTTTGTCAATTTTTTTTTTTTCACTTTTTTGTCAATTTTTTGCTGGAGTTTTGTCACTTTTTTGTTCAGTTTTTGTCATTTTTGTCGCTTTTTTTGTCAAATTTTTTCCACTTTATTTTAAACTTTTTTTTTCCTTTTTTGTAAATTTTTGTAAATTTTTTGTCCATTTTTTCCCACTTTTTTGTCCATTTTTTGTCATTTTTTGTCCATTTTTTTCACTTTTTTGTCCATTTTTTGTCATTTTTTGGTCACTTTTTTCACTTTTTTGTCAATTGTTTTTTTAGTTTTTTTTGTTTGTTTTTTTTTTTGCTGGATTTTTGTCACTTTTTTGTTCAGTTTTTGGTCATTTTTGTCGCTTTTTTGTCAATTTTTTTCACTTTTTTTGTCAATTTTTTTCCACTTTATTTTAAACTTCCTTTTTTGTAAATTTTTTGTCCATTTTTTTGTAATTTTTTTGTCACTTTTTTCACTTTTTTGTCAATTATTTTTTTACTTTTTTGTCCATTTTTTCCACTTTTTTTAAAAACTTTTTTTGTCACTTTATGCCACTTTTTTGTCCATTTTTTTCACTTTTTTGTACATTTTTTCCCCACTTTTTTGTCAATTTTTTGCTGGATTTTTGTCACTTTTTTGTTGAGCTTTTGTCATTTTTGTCCCTTTTTTCGGTCACTTTTTAGCTTTTTTTGTTGCGTTTACATCCTCATTTTCTTCTCGTTTTCTGCCTCTGTTTTGCTTTTAGATTTGGATTTAAATCTGGAGAAAACATGTCCAGGTGGGAGTTAAGAGGTTAAAATCCTGCGCCACATTTACTCGCCGTAGCATCTGTGCGTTCTGTAACTACAAACATAATAAAAAGGAAGCGTCGATAAGCGGTGAGGATTTATGAGTCTCCCTCTGAGGCTCGACAGGCGACGCCTCCGAACATCAGCGAGTGAAATGATGAAGCGGCTGCTGACAGGGATCTCAATGAGCTGCAGGTGACCGGCTTTGCAGAGTGTGACAGAAAAAAGTTCTGACTCCTTGGATTTTCTGCAAAGTCACTGCATCTTAGAATAGCCAGACGACGGCATCCCACACATCAGCGGCTCCGGAACTGCGGAGCTCCACTTCAGGCTTTTGTTTTTAAACAATGTTCACATCCAGACATGGTTTAGTCCCATTTAGGTCTGACTTATCCTGATGCCATTTTGATCTTGGCCAGTGGTTCCCAAAGTGGGGGTCGCATGGTGATTTCAACACAATGTTTTTTTTTCTATTTCATGACATTGAATTGCATGGTCAAGCGCCCATCGGAGATTTATTATCGGGCACATTTTCTCCAGTTTTGCCCAAATCTAAAAGCTTCTCGACTGGAGATCTTACATCCTATTGGCCAGTGTAACGCCTCATTTGAAAGCTAAGACCTACAAAACTCATCTAAGCTTCTCTGCCTTGTTTGTTATCAGGTTTTAGTTTTTGCTGTGTTTGTTTTTATCATGTTTCCATTGCTTTTTTGCCATATTTTTGTCACATTTTTGTCACATTTTTGTCACATTTTTGCCATATTTTTGTCACATTTTTGTCACATTTTTACCACATTTTTGTCACAATTTTATCACATTTTTGCCATATTTTTGTCACATTTTTGTCACATTTTTGTCACATTTTTGTCATATTTTTGCCATATTTTTGTCACATTTTTACCACATTTTTGTCACATTTTTGTCACATTTTTACCACATTTTTGTCACATTTTTGTCACATTTTTGCCACATTTTTGTCACATTTTTGTCACATTTTTGTCACATTTTTGTCACATTTTTGTCACATTTTTACCACATTTTTGTCACATTTTTACCACATTTTTGTCACATTTTTGCCATATTTTTGTCACATTTTTGTCACATTTTTGCCATATTTTTGTCACATTTTTGTAATTTTTTTATCACATTTTTGTCACATTTTTGCCATATTTTTGTCACATTTCTGTCACATTTTTGTAATTTTTTTTGCCATATTTTTACCACATTTTTGTCACATTTTTGTCACATTTTTGCCACATTTTTGTCACATTTTTGTCACATTTTTGTCACATTTTTGTCACATTTTTGTCACATTTTTACCACATTTTTGTCACATTTTTACCACATTTTTGTCACATTTTTACCACATTTTTGTCACATTTTTGCCATATTTTTGTCACATTTTTGTCACATTTTTGCCATATTTTTGTCACATTTTTGTCACATTTTGGCTATATTTTTGTCACATTTTTGTCACATTTTTGCCATATTTTTGTCACATTTTTGTAATTTTTTTATCACATTTTTGTCACATTTTTGCCATATTTTTGTCACATTTTTGTCACATTTTTGTCACATTTTCATTGCTTTGCTAGTGTAATGTAACTGTGAACAAGCCACAGAAATGGCCACAGAAATGTGACCAAAATATGTCAAAAAAGCAAGAAAACCGTGACGAGAAAGAAGCTTAAGCGTTTTGTAGGTCTTAGCTTTCAAATGAGGCGTTACCATGGCCTATAGTCTGTAAATTGTCGTCCAGAAGCATTCAGGTAATTCCTAACTAAATATGCTGGGTTAAGGCGGGAGTTAAGAGGTTAAATCCTCTTCTAATGAGTTCCAGAGGTCGACTCCACTTCGTGTAACAGACAGACTTTTTTGTGTTGTGCGGGAATATTTTTTCTTAACATTAATTTTCCTTCTTAGGTTTTAACCCCCATCACGGTCGGAAAACATGATTTGAATGTTTGCAGGGAGTGAACTGTTGTTGGCTTCGCAGACAACGAGGGCAGTTTTTAATTGCACCAATTCTGTAAATTTGAGAATCTGCGACTGTACAAATAGTGGGTGGGTGAGCTCCCTATATCCGACTTTGTGGATAATTCCTAAGGCCTTCTTTTGTCATTTATGCACTGCAAAAAGTGGATTCTAAGCAAGTAAAAAATGTCTTACTTTAAGAAATAAGTTCTTATTTTTTCCCTAAAAAGTAATAACGTTTTGCCGAGCAAAGTTTTCTTGAGAAAAAAAATCTTATTTTAGGAAATAAAATCTAGCCATTTCTTGAAAGAAAAACTTTTTGAATCTTCTTCAGCTTTAGACAAAGAATATTTTTCTTATTTCAAGAAAAAATAAGATCACAACAACTCACAGAGAGATAATACATTCCATTCCTTAAAGTGGGCGGCTCGGTGGCACAGCGGTTAGAGCCTCAGCTTCACAGCTTGGAGGTCCCGGGTTTGATTCCCACCAGGACGGGGTCTTTCTGTGTGGAGCATGTTCTCCCCGTGTCTACCACTAAAAACATGCACAATAGGTGAATCCTCCAGCAGGTGATTCTGACCATCAGCCTGGCTCCACATCATGGAGATGGGTCCCCGGGCGCGGGCAGTATTTTTTCCTTAAATAGTAGTATTTATTAAGAACATTTTGCTAAAAAATGTGTGTAATTTAGAACATTTTGCTTAAATCAAGCAACATTTAAGAAAAATATCCCACAATTTTTCACTAAATAAGAATGTTTTCCTTAAATGATTCCATTTTCTGAGGACATTTTGCTTAATCCTAGCTTTTTATTTGCTTAAATTTAATGTTTCTTTCTTGTTTTATGATGAGAAAAATATTCTACAAATAAGAATTCTTAGCAAGAAAAAAATGCTGATTGGCAGGGCACTTTTTTCAGTGTATAGAACATCCGTATTGCTTTTATACGAGTACTTGTGTGCAAACTGTGCTTCATAATTGATATAAGTGGATGAATAAGTGCAGCCAAACCACTCCAAAGACATTTTCACATTCACATTCAGATTAATTCTTTTGATTCCCAGGCTCTTTCTGCCGCCGGAGCCTTGTTTACGCCCGGCGGGAGACTCAGCTTTTCCTCTTGACGTCGCCAACGGCTTCGCTCAAAACAAAACACAAAAAAAAAATCATAATAAAGTTTTCCGTACGAGCTCCACTTTACAACAAAGGCCTCGGCTCACTGGAAACGCATTACCAGCCTGGGCTTGAGAGGAGCTAAATCAGGAACAGATGCAAAGTGGAAAATCCGGCGAGCGACCATTACGCTCAGGAAACGGCGCTTGGACACGATTCGAACGTTATTTAACGCCACGCGGTGAGTCAGAGCGATGACTCGTCTAAGTGGAAGAACCGACGCGTGATGTGTTTGTTTGGCTGACGCGCGGCGGTCGTAACATCCCGTCTCCGGCAGCAGGGGGCGCTGCTGAAACAGTTTTTGGGGAGTCAAACGTTCAACAAGGCAAAGATCTCTTGTCAAACGAAATGATGATATGTTTTGAATGACTTGTTGTATTTATCGGCTAAGCTGTAGCATTTAGCCGAGCGACTGGTGAAAAAACACAGTGGACTTTCATTATCCAATCAGAGACGTTTTAACCTCTTAACTCCCACCTGAACGGATCCCATTTTCTCCAGTTCGGCTTTACCCTAATCAAAAAGCTTCTTGGGAAAAAAAGCACCAAAACAGCCACAAAAAATGAGAAGAAAACAAGGATGTAAACGCAACAAAGATGTGACAAAAATTCAACAAAAAAATGACAAGAATTCAACAAAAATGTGACAAAAACTCAACAAAAATTCAACAAAAAAATGACAAAAATGTGACAAAAAAATGACAAAAATTCAACAAAAATGTGACAAAAACTCAACAAAAATTCAACAAAAATGTGACAAAAACTCAACAAAAATTCAACAAAAATGTGACAAAAATTCAACAAAAATGTGACAAAAACTCAACAAAAATGTGACAAAAATGTGACAAAAATTCAACAAAAATGTGACAAAAATTCTACAAAATTAAAAAAAAAAGAATTAAAAAAAACACAAAAAAGGTGACACAACACAGCAACAACGTGAGGAAACCGGGACCAGGGCTGGACTGGCAGAAAAAATCGGCCCGGGACTTTTGGATCAAGACCGGCCCTCTAAAAAAAAAAAACTGTCATATTCAATGCAATAGTCGAGGTGATGAGCAAAACAATGAGCCCTTGGCTTGAACTAAAACAGTATAAGCTACGAATCGAGGACAATAGTTCCATGTTGTTTCTGCTGAATTCAAGCTCACGCCTCAGAGACTCAACACTTTAATCTCGTCATTTATAACTTGAAGGAACTTTTGTAAAAAAGCGTATGTCTAGAGGTGACCGAGCCTTCTCAGTGGCCCCTAAACTATGGAACAGTCTTACTCTACATGTGCGCTCGGCTCAGTCTGTAGAGGAGTAGAGGAGTTTAAAACCAAATAAAAACTCATCTTTTTGCTTTGGCCTTCGTTTCCATGTAGACCAGACACAGTTTGTGCCTTTATATATTACCTGTGTTTAACTTTTATTGTTTATTGTACATATTGTTACTGTTCTTGTACAGCACTTTAGTCGACAATGGTTGTTTTTAAATGTGCTTTATAAATAAAATTGACATTGACATTGAGAAAAGAAAACATGCTTAAGTTGTTGCTTATTGGATAACAATGTGTGTCAGTCTAACCAGTCAAAGCCAAGTCTCAAAACAGCTACGAGAAAAATCCGTTAAATGTGTTTCGAAAAGTGCTTGTTAACGTCGGCAAATGTAAAACTTTAAACAAATCAGCGCAAACCACACAGGCAATGTTATAAATTCAATAAAAGGAAGCGAAAACGATTGTCTAAAGTGTGTTCAGTCCATATAATCTGCTTCCTGACACTAACAGCTCGATTCTCGTTCCCTGGAGGACAGACAAGGTCACATTTGGAGACAGAAAGACCTGATAATGATCCGCTTCTCGCTGAAAAAGACCAATTAAGGATCCAGATGAGGAAACGGTCGGGCTATTATAGGCTGAAGCTAAAGTTAGTGTCTGTATTCATGCGAAGACAGTAGAGCTTCCTCTTCCCGTCTCCGCTTCTGCCGCTCTCACGGATTATTGTGGAGCCCAATTAAAGCTTTTATCAAATCCCCATCCAACACAGCTACACTGACACTGGGGGCATTTCAGAATGAGGAGCCTCGTCCCAAGAGCATCAGTCTCCCAACTTTCTGCCACCTGTGAGTGTTTTTAAATCCGGGCAAAGTCATATTTAAATATACCCATATCGATAGAACAACCTGGTCATTCAGGATGTTCGGATCATCAGCTGATCTCATTCTTTGGGCACAAATGTCCGTGAGATTCACAAGAGACTGACATTAAGTCTCCTCATGTTCACGCACAAAGTTCTGATGGACAGAGAGCCACTGTCACAAATATGTTCCCAGACCCTATAGTGACTCAATGAAAAGAACTGTTCTGCAGAGGGAACGCCTGGAACTCACTTCCTTTTAATACTAGAAACACTAAAAGGGTCAGGGTTGCCAGTTCATGCAAATATATCCCCCACCACCAGACTTGTTTCCTTCACTGTAAAATCAGGAGTTTAGCGCGAGAAATGACGGACCGGGAGCCTCGCGGGAGAACTTATGGGGCCAGATCTTGTGGTTCATGGCGCCGGCTGTAGAGCAGACGACTGTGCAGACGGGCGGAGCTCCTTGTAATCTTCAGTGTCATACCTGGTGTAAAAAGTGGGCAGGACAGGATTGGGGACAGACTCGCATTGTGATGTTGTGGTGCCGCCCCCTCCCCATGCTTTACCCAGACCTGCGGAAGACGGTGGTTTGCAGGGAGGGTTCTCCTGTACACGCGTAACATGCTGATGCAGCGCAATGTTTAACAAAGATTAAAGAAATAAAAGTGTCCCTAAACTCACTGCAGATCCAGGATGAGCGGGCGGGACAGAGAGGCCTCGCGCTGGACACCGTTCAAATGCGCAAAGTTATAAAATGTACAGGATTTAATTGATCCGAAACTGTCATATCTGTGGAGGAGTTACAGAGTTATGCAGTATTTGCAAGAAAACAAGAAAACTGTAGCGTATTGGAACATTTGCGCTACAGCTGCAGGATTCTTGGAGCGGCTGAATTAAAAAGAAAAAAAAGTTGCTCTGCACCCTGTGAAATGCGCTTCTTTCTTTTGGACTGAGCTGTGGCTCCACAAGGAGCATCATCAGGAGGTAAAGACTGACACACGATGGAAATGTCTCCTTAAAACTCAGATCAGACCTGGTGTTGTGGCACTTGAGGCGTGTGTGGTTTATTTATGGAAAACTGTTGTTGTTTTGGTGTTAGGTGTGAGCGCGTTGATCTACTGTATCAAAGTAAACCCGCGCGTAACCGATGCTCAAACAGACTTTTCAAGGCAATTGGCAACTGGGGGTTCTTGAGGTTCAAAGCTCCACAATAAAGCAAGGAATAAGATATAGTAAAAGTCCCTCTGAAAAAGCCTTCGGAATATTGTTAAGGAAAACCCCATTTTGAGACACAGGACCTGAAGCTACGCCTGTGTTTCTCAGTGAATCTTTGCCGCTGCCGTGACGAGGGTGGGCTGTGATTTCAGACAAAGCTTTGGTTTTCTCTGACACTGAAGCGCTGAGGGAGAAAACTAGAAAACCTGACAAGCCTTTACTGTGTTGTGATGTCGTCCGAAACCTTCACACTAGACCCGCACAGGGGAGCCAGCTTAAATCAACACGGGCCCTGCAGGAGCGATGGATTCTGGGACACCTGAGCCGCTGTTTGCTGCTGTGGATTTGACGGCGCGTGGGAAAGTCCAGTGCGAGGAGGATGATGTGAGTGAAATACCTTTAGGAGGGAAGTAGGACTTGCTCTCTGCCTTGTGCGGCCAGTCCACCACCAAGTGCCCGAAGCGGCGGAAACTGTTGGTGATCTCGTCTGAAAGAGACAGAGTGTGCGGTTATTATTGCACCGTGTGAAGTGAAGTACGTGAAGTGTTACGAGCCGCTGATGTGACTTGTTCAAGTACAACACATCCAATTAAAGAGCGTTCTGTGCTGTTTACGATCCTCTCCGAGAGCGTTTCACTGCAGCCGATGGAGATAAATCTTCTAACCTCTTAAAGCGCTGAAATATTATTTTTCTCTCAGATCTTGGATCTTGGCGTTTCACATTTGAGCTCCGCCCACTCTGAGTCTCTGTGATCTGATTGGCTTCAGAGCTGGGAAAATTAGTTTCATATGGGTTGTGGCTTGTCATCCTGGGTTAACCCCTTAGAACACCTGAGCCCGTATAGGACCCGCTGTCATGTTCCGGGCATTTGGATGCAAGGTGACACAAGGGGGCGCCCTTCCAACCTTCTCAGTGTAAATGTGAGTTGACTTTCTTCAGAGTGAGACTTTAGGTCAGACACCATGAGTGACAGTAACATGAGGCTAAACACAGTGAGCTCTTTGTTTCCAGTAAAAAGGCTGAGGCCTCATTGCTCTTCAGTCACAGACTGAGAAGTGAAGAAGGAAGTCACGGAGCTTCTGCTTTAGACAGAACTTCAGACTTCTGCTGGATATAAGAGTTATATCAAATATGAAACTCAAATATGGTAAAAGCAACAAATACAGGAGAAATTATTACAAAAAACAAACACGTGATTGATGCTTATAAAGGTTGAAGAAATATCCAAATCTATGATCTGCTGTAGGTCATGTGTGTCCCAGTTCCTCTGAGTCGTGGTGGGTCATGGTGGACCGTGACAGATGTGGACAGGACTGTGGTAGATCTACTTTTACTTTGGAGAAAATAGTTACTATAGTAACTGTTGAAGAAATGAACCTCATGAGCTTCTTCTGTAACATCTGTCCACATCAGTCCTGCTGCACCACGACTCTGAGGAACTGGGACAAACATGAGGGTTTGTTTTTGTAGAATGAGAGTCATTAATAATTAACTCATATTTTAATTATATACAGGATTGTTCACACTTATTATGAAGGAATACTTTACAATCTTTTATTGTTACATCAGCAGAAGTGTAATGTTCTAACGCAGAATCTCCATGACTTCTTTCTTCACGTCTCAGTTTGTGCCTGAAGAGCAATGAGGCCTCAGCCTTTCTACAGAAAATAAAGAGCTCAGTATTTAGCGTCATGTTACTGTGACTCACGGTGTCTGACCTACAGTGTAACTCTGAAGCCAATCAGATCACAGAGACTCAGAGTGGGCGGAGCTCAAATGTGACCAAACGCCAAGATCCAAGATCTGAGACAAAAATAATATTTCAGCGCTTTAAGAGGTTAATGGTGGATCCCGAAGCCGTACCACTTGAGAACCACAGATGTATAACATTGGCATTTGCAAAAAATAATAAAAAATAACTTTAGGCTACGATGGTGAGGTTCGGCCCTTGATGTTTTGGCATTGATGAATCTGCTCTACACTAATCTCAGAGCTTCCAGTCTCCGGAAATGTTCAAAAACAGTCATTAATTGTTTGACGTTAACCATAACTTGTCACAAATGTGTGCGCTTAAACATTTTGTGACTCAAAAACCAACATTTGATCATGAGACGGAGCTGACATTCTGCATCCGTGACTCCCTCCTTGTTCCTGCGGCTCATGCTCAACACATCTGGAAAATGCACAGACATGAACCGGTGCTATTCGGCGCTTGGGGACCGGCCGCTGCATAAAACAGAAGGTGAGGGTCGGGGGTTTTTACTGCGGGGATGTGGACAGTCATGAATATTTCAGCTCCGCCAGGGCACGGACTCGTGGGTCAGTGGGGGAGATGGAGAGAGTGATCCGTGTTCATGTCAAATTCATGCGTTAGAGACGAGTGCGGCGACACAAGCGAGGCAGAGATCGGCCCCGACTGAAATCATGAAGGAATTTGATACTGTGTGTTGGTGGACACGTCTTAGTTACTGTGTAAGTCTCTTTCCAAATGTTGTTGAGGGATAAGTGGGCGATTAACCTCTTGACTCCCGCCTGAACCGAGAGGATCTTTTTCCTCACGTCATCAGATTTGTTTTTGTTGGGTATTCAACTCAATTTTGTAACTCATTTTTTTGGGTCATTTTTTGTCACATTTTTGTAATTTTGTTGTTATTTTTTTCGTCAAATTTTTGTCCTTTTTTTGTCAAATTTTAATCACATTTTTGTCACATTTTTGTAATTTTTTTATCACATTTTTGTCACATTTTTGTATTTTTTTTTGTAATTTTTGCGTCCATTTTTTGTCATTTTTTCGTCAAATTTTAATCACATTTTTGTCACATTTTTGTATTTTTTTTGTCTAATTTTTGTCATTTTTTGATCAAAATTTTATCAAATTTTATCACATTTTGTCACATTTTTGGATTTTTTTGTCACTTTTTTTTTCATTTTTTCATCTAATTTTTGGTCATTTTTTGGTCATTTTTTTGTAATTTTTTTGTAATTTTGTTATTTTTTCGTCAAATTTTTGTCATTTTTTCGTCAAATTTTAATCACATTTTTGTCACATTTTTGTCATTTTTTTGTCTAATTTTTGTCATTTTTTGATAAAAATGTTGTCACATTTTGTCACATTTTTTTCACATTATTGTCACATTTTGTCACTTTTTTGTTATTTTTTCATTTAATTTTTTTCACATTTTTGTCACATTTTTGTAATTTTTTTGTCTAATTTTTGTTATTTTTTGATCCAAATTTTATCACATTTTTGTCACATTTTTGTCACATTTTGTCATTTTTTTAATCTAATTTTTGGTCAAATTTTGTTATTTTTTCGTCAAATTTTAATCACATTTTGTCACATTTTTGTCACATTTTTGTCACATTTTTGTCACATTTTTGTCACATTTTTTTCACATTTTTGTCACATTTTGTCACATTTTTGTAATTTTTTTGTCCCTTTTTGTGTCATTTCTTTTGTCATTTCTGTGACATTTTTGCCACTTTTTCATCAAACTTTTCTCACTTTTTTGTCCCATTTCCATCATAGTTTTCGTCTCAGTTTTGTCACTATTTTCACACCTTTTTTCCAGAAGCTTTTGGATTGGGGTAAAGCCAAACTGGAGAACATGTGCTCGGTTCAGGTGGGAGTTAAGGGGTTGAGCCTGAAGAAAAGGGCCTGGTACAGATCGGTAAAATGCCTCTCAGTGCGACGCCGACGGCCTCACCTGGGTTTTAATTACATTTTTTTCCTCCACAAACGTCAGGAGTGGGAGCTGTGAGCTTTACCTTCGTCTATGTCCGGCGGCAGCCCTCCCACGAACACCTTCCTGGAGAAGCGCTCCACTCGCTCTCCGTTCAGACCGCGGCCCGGCGAGTCCAGCCCCGGGGTCAACGAGGGGTCGCCGCCGTCGTCAAGGAAACCGTCCTCGAAGGGGAACAGACAGGAGCGACCTGAGCACAGCGGGACGAAGAATTAAAAGGTTTAACACTTCAGCTGCTGAGACGGAGACGGTGACGCTCTCACTATTACAGGCACACGGTGGACTTTCACATGCGGACATTAGACCTGGGTCATGACGAGATTGTGGATACGAGCAGGGCCGGAGCCAGGATGTAAAAAACAGTGAGGTCCGGATCATTCTTTAAACCTGGGGGGGCCGGAGGGTTCTCCCCCAGGAATTTTTTAAAGATTCAGATGTAATTTTCCTGTGATAAAAAACACTTTTGTCTCATCCTTGAGCTGTTTTCAAAAATGTCTTTTTGTGTCACCGTTTGGGACCAGGAGCCTGAGTGAATGTGTGAGTGAGTGGTCGGTGGTCGAACCAGTGTTAATTTTGACAACATATTTTTATTTAGTTTTAGTCTTTTGACGAAAACGTAATTCGATTTTAGTCTAGTTTTAGTCAAAAAAAAATATCTTCAATTTTAGTCTAGTTTTAGTCGACTAAAATTGCAGGTAAATGTATTACTTTGCATTAATAATATTCATTATAATCATGTTTAATGTTGTTCCTCTGCTTCATGGAGCTGCTCCACATTAACAAAGCTCAGAGCTGATCCTTTGGCAGAGAATTTACATGATCTGAGGCTCTTTCAGACGCTCAATAGAAGTTTGGATGATTTTAGTCTCTCCCTTTCATTTTTCTTTAGTCTTATTTTAGTCGACTAAAACATCTGGACATTTTAGTCATAGTTTTAGTCTCATGAGAAACTTTTAATTTAGTTTTAGTCCAATTTTAGTCAAAAATATCACTTTGACTAAAATTAAGACTAAATATTTTAGTCGACGAAATGAACACTGGGTCGGACGTGCAGATGGAGCAGACTGGCCTCGCTTCCATCAGTCTGCCCCAGGGCAGCGGGTGCAGCCGTGCACGAGTCACGAACCCCCTACTTTGACATGATGAATATCACAAAATAAAATATATATTTAACATCTATTTCATCCATTATTACTGTGAAGCAGGTTTTCCAAACATTTTTACTTGAGAATGTCTTGTCCTAAATAAACACTAAAATGTTAATTGAAAATGTACGTTTTAAAATTGTTTTGAAAACGAGGCTGTGGGTGTGAATGGGTAAAGCTGAGTGTTTTGCTTTGGCTCAATCTGAACATCAGACTCTGGTTCGGACACTGCGCTCTGGCCCCGCCCCCTCTGCGTCGCCCTCACTGTCAAACCACTGGAGCTACAAAGGTGAATGCGCTGGTTTAAGCTCTCATTAAAGCGAAGATCATTTACACGCAGGACATTCTCTGCATGAGACAGAAACAAAGTGAGCAGCAGAGGAGAAGAGCAATGATGACTCGCAGACGCTTCTCCTTCTCCTCTCGCTCCTCAGATCAGAATGAGGAAAACTCATAAATCGGAGTCACCGTCACTCTGACTCTGGCTCCTCCCTCTTTATGACCGAGAGCAAAGAAACTGCATCTGGATCAAACTTTGGCGCGGTTCATGCTAAAGGCGCTGCTGTTGTAGTGAGGCGGACGCACAGCCTCAGCTGCGCCTCCGCAGAGTTTTACGCACTCGGGTCCAAAGCAGCTCATGAGGTCCGGTTTTAGAGTGGACACATTTAGGTTCATAACAAGCTCATCCACGTCTGAACTAGAGGCTCTTCCGCCTGTAGAAGCGCGTGTTTACAACATTCATTTGCGCAGGATTCAATGTGGAATTTTTTTTTTTTTTAAAAAGCTAAAATTCTATCTACCATTGAGGTCACCGAGGTCCGGACCTCGGTGACCTCAATGGTAGATACGGCCATGGATGGATGGATGGATGGATGGATGGATGGATGGATGGATGGATGGATGGATGGATGGATGGATGGATGGATGGATGGATGGATGGATGGATGGATGGATGGATGGATGGATGGGTACTTAAAATTAGCGACTGGGCTTCTTGCTCTACCGTGTCTGTACGTGTTAAAACGAAAGGTAAACACAGAGTTTTATTGCTTCAGTTCATGAAGCACAAAACAAAGAGGAGCTCCACACCAAAGATCACAAAGGACGGATCTAACTGACACTAAAGCATCAGCTCAACTGTGCATTTGAAATAAACATTTATATAGATAATCGCCAAATGCAGTGATGCACATGTGCAGGTGTTATAAAGGGATTTGCTCCGTAACCAGTGTTGGGAAAGTTCATTTTCTACATGAACTAGTTCAAAGTTCAGTTCACAAGTTTCAAAATGAACTAGTTCGTTCATAGTTCATAATTGTTTAAAGTAAATAGTTCGTTCATAGTTCCAAAAATGAACTAGTTCATAGTTCTTCTTTTTTTTCCTTTTTTTTTTTTTTTGCTGCGAGCTATTATTGAGGCATGAAAACGGATCGGGGTGAAAAAGGTGAGAAGTATATTTCCCCCTTAAAGCAACGATCTTAAATTTTGAGATGCATTTTTGCCAACCTTGGGAGAGCTGGAGAAAGTTGACTTCAGCCATGAGTCAAAAATATTATGGCCTCATCACTTAGTGTTAAAGCTCTTTATGTCAGCCTGTCACTGTTTTCAGAGTGGATTTTGGATATCTTTGCTAATCATATTTTATTTTATTATTATTTTTTTTAGTTTAATTGGAAAATTCTTAGTGGAAAATGAGGCTACAAATATTGAATTGCATGTGTGTTCATTTGGTAAACTAATCATGTGAATAAGATTGTTTTAGGAGCTAATTTGTAGTTAAAAAACTCCACATTGTGGCTTTATGCAAATGAGTGCGCACCGCGGAGCAGAGGGAAAGGGAGACTCGCTTCGTAACCTCACACTGTGGCTGCTGCGGGCACCGTGCGGACCCGCGGGTCACCGGTGCCAGGGCCTGTGCCCGGGCCGTAAACAGCAGAGTTCAGCGCCACAGAACTTGACACAGTCGGGCCGTGGGCGCGGGGGCGGAGCGGAGCTAGCGCGAGCTACACCGTGGACCCGCCAGAGTTTAGACCCGCTGGTAAACTCTGACGGCGCGGCGAGGTTTTATATTCACCGATATAAGAAATCTGGCACCATAATGAACGAACGTAAAAAGAACGGGAAATGCCGTTCACAGACACCAGAATGAACGCGCTCATGGCGTCGTTCATCAGGCAGTAACACTGTGCGTTCAGTTCACGTTCGCCCAAAATATGAACGCGTTCATGAACTTTCGTTCAATGAACGCGTTCAGGTACATCACTGTCCGTAACCACGTCACCAAAGAGCTCCTGGTCTGACAGGAAAGTACTGCCCCCGGAGCAGGAGCTGGGACAGTCCCATTAAACCCCTCTAAGCCCCAGCATTGTCCAGAAGTGCATCAACAACACCAGGATTGGCAAAAGGAGGCGTGCTGGACAGGGGAGTCTGGGCATCACGGCTCAGACTAGACACCAGGAAAAGCCTGAGCGAAAACTGATGAATGGAAAAAGGTTGTTCTCAGGGATAAATCTGTTTTTTCTTTTGTTTTTTTTCAGCTTGAAAATGGCGGCTTTCGTTATTTGTGGAGGTTTTTGGATTCTTCGCAAAACACGGCGGTTCATGAGCAAAAAAACATATCGAGAGAGTAAATTAAACACGTGCTATTAGTAGAACGGTGCTTTTAACAACCTGTTTGTTCACACGTTTTGTAGGAAAGTCAATCAAACTAAACAGCTAACATGACATGAACCACATTCCCTGTTCTGTCTCCGAGATCCTGCAGAGTCACCTTCGCAATTACGACACTCACACACACCGACACTTTGCCAAATCCTCGGCAAAGGGTTTGGCAAAAGCAAAAGGAAAAAACCACTACGTGCGGCGGCCCTGGCTCTTTCTTTTTACGACGGTGACTGTGCAACTTTCGCCGAAGCGAGGAGTGGAAACGTCAGAAATGAAAGCGCTTTTGCCAATTTTCTCTGCGAGTCGCCTCTGAGTCAGACACGGCTGACCATTATCTGAACAAACATTTAGAAAAACGGACACGATCACATGGAAGCGTGTGCGTGAAGCCGTGAGAAGCTGAGAATGAAACGTTCCAGACACAGAGGAGAGGGAGGCGGCCGGTGCTGTACCTCGTCTGCGGCTGTAGCTCCGAGCTGGGGGGGGGGAGGTTAGACAGAGACATGAGGCGGGACGAGGCGAAGGGGGAGAGAAGAAGAAACAGAGGTGGGTAAAATAAGCAGAACACGGCTGGAGGAGCGAGAGCGGAACGGCTGCAGACCCTCCACTCCACATCTGGTTTAAGCTCTTACCGCCCGCCTGAACCAAGTGTGTTCTGTCCTCTTTGGCTGTTGTATAGGCCTGTGTAGCACCGCATTTGAAAGCTAAGACCCACAAAACTGATCTTTTTCCTCGCGTTGTTGCTGTGTTGTGTCACCTTTTGTGAGTTTTTGTAATTTTTTGTTGAATTTTTGTCATTTTTTCATCATATTTTTGACTCTTTTTCATCACATTTTTGTCTTTTTTTCATCACATTTTTGTCTTTTTTTCATCATATTTTTGTCTTTTTTCATCACATTTTTGTCTTTTTTTCATCATATTTTTGTCTTTTTTTCATCATATTTTTGTCTTTTTTTCATCACATTTATGTCTTTTTTCATCATATTTTTGACTCTTTTTCATCACATTTTTTATTCTTTTTCATAATATTTTTATCTTTTTTTCATCATATTTTTTTATTTTTTTCATCACATTTTTGTCTCTTTTTCATCACATTTTTGTCTTTTTTTCATCATATTTTTGTCTCTTTTTCATCACATTTTTGTCTTTTTTCATCACATTTTTGTCTCTTTTTCATCATATTTTTGTCTCTTTTTCATCACATTTTTGTCTCTTTTTCATCACATTTTTGTCTTTTTTCATCACATTTTTGTCTCTTTTTCATCATATTTTTGTCTCTTTTTCATCACATTTTTGTCTCTTTTTCATCATATTTTTGTCTCTTTTTCATCACATTTTTGTCTCTTTTTCATCACATTTTTGTCTTTTTTCATCACATTTTTGTCTCTTTTTCATCACATTTTTGTCTCTTTTTCATCACATTTTTGTCTCTTTTTCATCATATTTTTGTCTCTTTTTCATCACATTTTTGTCTCTTTTTCATCACATTTTTGTCTCTTTTTCATCATATTTTTGTCTCTTTTTCATCACATTTTTGTCTCTTTTTCATCATATTTTTGTCTCTTTTTCATCACATTTTTGTCTTTTTTCATCACATTTTTGTCTCTTTTTCATCATATTTTTGTCTCTTTTTCATCACATTTTTTGTCTCTTTTTCATCACATTTTTGTCTTTTTTCCATCACATTTTTGTCTTTTTTTCATCACATTTTTGTCTCTTTTTCATCACATTTTTTGTCTCTTTTTCATCACATTTTTGCTTCTTTTTCATCACATTTTTGTCTTTTTTTCATCATATTTTTGTCTCTTTTTCATCACATTTTTGTCTTTTTTCATCACATTTTTGTCTCTTTTTCATCACATTTTTGTCTCTTTTTCATCACATTTTTGTCTCTTTTTCATCATATTTTTGTCTCTTTTTCATCACATTTTTGTCTCTTTTTCATCACATTTTTGTCTCTTTTTCATCATATTTTTGTCTCTTTTTCATCACATTTTTGTCTCTTTTTCATCATATTTTTGTCTCTTTTTCATCACATTTTTGTCTTTTTTCATCACATTTTTGTCTCTTTTTCATCATATTTTTGTCTCTTTTTCATCACATTTTTGTCTCTTTTTCATCACATTTTTGTCTTTTTTTCATCATATTTTTGTCTTTTTTTCATCATATTTTTGTCTCTTTTTCATCATATTTTTGACTCTTTTTCATCATATTTTTGTCTTTTTTTCATCATATTTTTGTCTTTTTTTCATCATATTTTTGTCTTTTTTTCATCATATATTTTTTTTTTTTCACATATGTATATTTACATATGTAAATATACATATGTATATACATAAGACTGTAAATATATGTATGTAGACATACCACAACAATGTGAAGTGTGTGAAGTAACAAAAGGGGCAGATATTATAAGACTTGTTCTTCTCCTCTGCTCCGTTTCATTCATACTGTGTTGGCGGTTTTATTGTGATTGTGAACATCACTTTTGAATGAAATAAATAAATAAAATGAAATGAAAACTGAAAAATATTTTTGTCTTTTTTTCATCACATTTTTGTCTTTTTTCATCATATTTTTGTCTCTTTTTCATCATATTTTTGTCTCTTTTTCATCATATTTTTGTCTCTTTTTCATCACATTTTTGTCTCTTTTTCATCATATTTTTGTCTCTTTTTTGGCACATATTTGTCTTTTTTTCATCACATTTTTGACTCTTTTTCATCATATTTTTGTCTCTTTTTCATCATATTTTTGTCTCTTTTTCATCACATTTTTGTCTCTTTTCCATCATATTTTTGTCTCTTTTTCATCATATTTTTGACTCTTTTTCATCACATTTTTGTCTTTTTTTTATCACATTTTTGTCTTTTTTTCATCATATTTTTGTCTGTTTTTCATCACATTTTTGTCTTTTTTTCATCACATTTTTGTCTCTTTTTCATCACATTTTTGTCTTTTTTTCATCACATTTTTGTCTCTTTTTCATCACATTTTTGTCTTTTTTTCATCACATTTTTTGTCTCTTTTTCATCACATTTTTTGTCACTTTTTCATCACATTTTTGTCTTTTTTTAATGATATTTTTGTCTTTTTTTCATCACATTTTTGACTCTTTTTCATCACATTTTTGTCTTTTTTTCATCATATTTTTGTCTGTTTTTCACCACATTTTTGTCTTTTTTTTCACCACATTTTTGTCTTTTTTTCATCACATTTTTGTCTTTTTTTCATCATATTTTTGTCTCTTTTTCATCACATTTTTGTCTTTTTTCATCATATTTTTGTCTCTTTTCCATCATATTTTTGTCTCTTTTTCATCATATTTTTGACTCTTTTTCATCACATTTTTGTCTTTATTTTATCACATTTTTGTCTTTTTTTCATCATATTTTTGTCTGTTTTTCATCACATTTTTGTCTTTTTTTCATCACATTTTTGTCTTTTTTTCATCACATTTTTTGTCTCTTTTTCATCACATTTTTTGTCACTTTTTCATCACATTTTTGTCTTTTTTTAATGATATTTTTGTCTTTTTTTCATCACATTTTTGACTCTTTTTCATCACATTTTTGTCTCTTTTTCATCACATTTTTGTCTTTTTTTCATCACATTTTTGTCTCTTTTTCATCATATTTTTGTCTTTTTTTCCATCATATTTTTGACTCTTTTTCATCACATTTTTGTCTTTTTTTCATCATATTTTTGTCTGTTTTTCATCACATTTTTGTCTTTTTTTCACCACATTTTTGTCTTTTTTTCACCACATTTTTGTCTTTTTTTCACCACATTTTTGTCTTTTTTCATCATATTTTTGTCTCTTTTCCATCATATTTTTGTCTCTTTTTCATCATATTTTTGACTCTTTTTCATCACATTTTTGTCTTTATTTTATCACATTTTTGTCTTTTTTTCATCATATTTTTGTCATTTTTTCATCACATTTTTGTCTTTTTTTCATCACATTTTTGTCTTTTTTTCATCACATTTTTTGTCTCTTTTTCATCACATTTTTTGTCACTTTTTCATCACATTTTTGTCTTTTTTTAATGATATTTTTGTCTTTTTTTCATCACATTTTTGACTCTTTTTCATCACATTTTTGTCTCTTTTTCATCACATTTTTGTCTTTTTTTCATCACATTTTTGTCTCTTTTTCATCATATTTTTGTCTTTTTTTCCATCATATTTTTGACTCTTTTTCATCACATTTTTGTCTTTTTTTCATCATATTTTTGTCTGTTTTTCACCACATTTTTGTCTTTTTTTTCACCACATTTTTGTCTTTTTTTCACCACATTTTTGTCTTTTTTTCATCATATTTTTGTCTCTTTTTCATCACATTTTTGTCTTTTTTTCACCACATTTTTGTCTTTTTTTCACCACATTTTTGTCTTTTTTTCACCACATTTTTGTCTTTTTTTCATCACATTTTTGTCTTTTTTTCATCATATTTTTGTCTCTTTTTCATCACATTTTTGTCTTTTTTTCACCACATTTTTGTCTCTTTTTCATCACATTTTTGTCTTTTTTTCACCACATTTTTGTCTCTTTTTCATCACATTTTTGTTTCTTTTTCATCACATTTTTGTCTCTTTTTCATCACATTTTTGTCTCTTTTTCATCACATTATTATTGAACAATTTGCTGTGAAAAATAATCCACGTGGACCCGATTTTGGCTTGACTTTAGTTATGTGTGATAGATATGTTCATAGTCTGCAAGAAAACGACTAAAAAGCATGTTTTTCTTCCCTCTTTAGGCCACGCCCCCTTGTGTGACGCGTTGCCGTCTGTATCTATGGGATACGGCGGGTTAGTCATTGTAGCACAAGGGAAATATTTAGCATCCCGGGGAAAAGGCGGACAGTTAGAGAGAGAGCCGGAGTGGAAAGTTCCCAGAGAATAAATCGAGCAGGTGAGTCGTGCGCTGGAGGCAAATCTGTAACGTCTCTGAAACCTTCGTCTTATCTCAGGATTAATGAGCTTTTCATGGTAACAACGAGCGGGAGGAACGAGAGGAGACGGCAGTTTGATGAACTCACAAGAATTTTAATCGACTGCTCTCATTCTCCCTTTATCCTGTCCATATACGGCTCACATTTTCATCATGTTAAGACAAAAATGTGATGAAAAAGAGACAAAAATATGATGAAAAAGAAGCAAAAATATGATGAAAAAGAAGCAAAAATGCGATGAAAAAAGACAGAAATGTGATGAAAAAAAGACAAAAATGTGATGAAAAAGAGACAAAAATATGATGAAAAAAAGACAAAAATATGATGAAAAAGAGACAAAAATGTGATGAAAAAAAGACAAAAATGTGATGAAAAAAAGACAAAAATATGATGAAAAAGAGACTAAAATGTGATGAAAAAAAGACAAAAATGTGATGAAAAAGAGACAAAAATATGATGAAAAAGAAGCAAAAATGCGATGAAAAAAGACAGAAATGTGATGAAAAAAAGACAAAAATGTGATGAAAAAGAGACAAAAATATGATGAAAAAAAGACAAAAATATGATGAAAAAGAGACAAAAATGTGATGAAAAAAAGACAAAAATGTGATGAAAAAGAGACAAAAATATGATGAAAAAGAAGCAAAAATGCGATGAAAAAAGACAGAAATGTGATGAAAAAAAGACAAAAATGTGATGAAAAAGAGACAAAAATATGATGAAAAAAAGACAATAATATGATGAAAAAGAAGCAAAAATGCGATGAAAAAAGACAGAAATATGATGAAAAAAAGACAAAAATGTGATGAAAAAGAGACAAAAATGTGATGAAACAAAGACAAAAATGTGATGAAAAAAAGACAAAAATGTGATGAAAAAGAGACAAAAACATGATGAAAAAAGACAGAAATGTGATGAAAAAAAGACAAAAATGTGATGAAAAAGAGACAAAAATATGATGAAAAAAAGACAAAAATATGATGAAAAAGAGACAAAAATATGATGAAAAAAGACAGAAATGTGATGAAAAAAAGACAAAAATGTGATGAAAAAGAGACAAAAATATGATGAAAAAAAGACAAAAATATGATGAAAAAGAGACAAAAATGTGATGAAAAAGAGACAAAAATATGATGAAAAAGAAGCAAAAATGCGATGAAAAAAGACAGAAATGTGATGAAAAAAAGACAAAAATGTGATGAAAAAGAGACAAAAATATGATGAAAAAAAGACAAAAATATGATGAAAAAGAAGCAAAAATGCGATGAAAAAAGACAGAAATATGATGAAAAAAAGACAAAAATGTGATGAAAAAGAGACAAAAATGTGATGAAAAAGAGACAAAAATATGATGAAAAAGAAGCAAAAATGCGATGAAAAAAGACAGAAATGTGATGAAAAAAAGACAAAAATGTGATGAAAAAGAGACAAAAATATGATGAAAAAAAGACAAAAATATGATGAAAAAGAAGCAAAAATGCGATGAAAAAAGACAGAAATGTGATGAAAAAAAGACAAAAATGTGATGAAAAAGAGACAAAAATATGATGAAAAAAAGACAAAAATATGATGAAAAAGAAGCAAAAATGTGATGAAACAAAGACAAAAATGTGATGAAAAAAAGACAAAAATGTGATGAAACAAAGACAAAAATGTGATGAAAAAAAGACAAAAATGTGATGAAAGAGACAAAAATGTGATGAAAAAAGACAAAAATATGATGAAAAAGAGACAAAAATATGATGAAAAAGAAGCAAAAATGCGATGAAAAAAGACAGAAATGTGATGAAAAAAAGACAAAAATGTGATGAAAAAGAGACAAAAATATGATGAAAAAAAGACAAAAATATGATGAAAAAGAAGCAAAAATGCGATGAAAAAAGACAGAAATATGATGAAAAAAAGACAAAAATGTGATGAAAAAGAGACAAAAATGTGATGAAAAAGAGACAAAAATATGATGAAAAAGAAGCAAAAATGCGATGAAAAAAGACAGAAATGTGATGAAAAAAAGACAAAAATGTGATGAAAAAGAGACAAAAATATGATGAAAAAAAGACAAAAATATGATGAAAAAGAAGCAAAAATGCGATGAAAAAAGACAGAAATGTGATGAAAAAAAGACAAAAATGTGATGAAAAAGAGACAAAAATATGATGAAAAAAAGACAAAAATATGATGAAAAAGAAGCAAAAATGCGATGAAAAAAGACAGAAATGTGATGAAAAAAAGACAAAAATGTGATGAAAAAGAGACAAAAATATGATGAAAAAAAGACAAAAATATGATGAAAAAGAAGCAAAAATGTGATGAAACAAAGACAAAAATGTGATGAAAAAAAGACAAAAATGTGATGAAACAAAGACAAAAATGTGATGAAAAAAAGACAAAAATGTGATGAAAGAGACAAAAATGTGATGAAAAAAGAGTCAAAAATATGATGAAAAAGAGACAAAAATGTGATGAAAGAGACAAAAATGTGATGAAAAAGAGACAAAAATATGATGAAAAAAGACAAAAATGTGATGAAAAAGAGACAAAAAATGTGATGAAACAAAGACAAAAATGTGATGAAACAAAGACAAAAATGTGATGAAAAAAGAGACAAAAATGTGATGAAAAAGAGACAAAAATATGATGAAAGAGACAAAAATGTGATGAAAAAAGAGTCAAAAATATGATGAAAAAGAGACAAAAATGTGATGAAAAAGAGACAAAAATGTGATGAAAAAAAGACAAAAAATGTGATGAAAAAGAGACAAAAATGTGATGAAAAAGAGACAAAAATATGATGAAAAAGAGACAAAAATGTGATGAAAAAGAGACAAAAATGTGATGAAAAAAAGACAAAAATGTGATGAAAAAGAGACAAAAATATGATGAAAAAAAGACAAAAATGTGATGAAAAAGAGACAAAAATGTGATGAAAAAGAGACAAAAATATGATGAAAAAGAAGCAAAAATGCGATGAAACAAAGACAAAAATGTGATGAAAAAAAGACAAAAATGTGATGAAAAAGAGACAAAAATATGATGAAAAAAAGACAAAAATATGATGAAAAAGAAGCAAAAATGTGATGAAACAAAGACAAAAATGTGATGAAAAAAAGACAAAAATGTGATGAAACAAAGACAAAAATGTGATGAAAAAGAGACAAAAATGTGATGAAAAAGAGACAAAAATATGATGAAAAAGAGACAAAAATGTGATGAAAAAGAGACAAAAATGTGATGAAAAAAAGACAAAAATGTGATGAAAAAGAGACAAAAATATGATGAAAAAAAGACAAAAATGTGATGAAAAAGAGACAAAAATGTGATGAAAAAGAGACAAAAATATGATGAAAAAGAAGCAAAAATGCGATGAAACAAAGACAGAAATGTGATGAAAAAAAGACAAAAATGTGATGAAAAAGAGACAAAAATATGATGAAAAAAAGACAAAAATATGATGAAAAAGAAGCAAAAATGTGATGAAACAAAGACAAAAATGTGATGAAAAAAAGACAAAAATGTGATGAAACAAAGACAAAAATGTGATGAAAAAAAGACAAAAATGTGATGAAAGAGACAAAAATGTGATGAAAAAAGAGTCAAAAATATGATGAAAAAGAGACAAAAATGTGATGAAAGAGACAAAAATGTGATGAAAAAGAGACAAAAATATGATGAAAAAAGACAAAAATGTGATGAAAAAGAGACAAAAAATGTGATGAAACAAAGACAAAAATGTGATGAAACAAAGACAAAAATGTGATGAAAAAAGAGACAAAAATGTGATGAAAAAGAGACAAAAATATGATGAAAGAGACAAAAATGTGATGAAAAAAGAGTCAAAAATATGATGAAAAAGAGACAAAAATGTGATGAAAAAGAGACAAAAATGTGATGAAAAAAAGACAAAAAATGTGATGAAAAAGAGACAAAAATGTGATGAAAAAGAGACAAAAATATGATGAAAAAGAGACAAAAATGTGATGAAAAAGAGACAAAAATGTGATGAAAAAAAGACAAAAAATGTGATGAAAAAGAGACAAAAATGTGATGAAAAAGACAAAAATATGATGAAAAAGAGACAAAAATATGATGAAAAAGAGACAAAAATATGATGAGAGACAAAAATGTGATGAAAAAGAGACAAAAATATGATGAAAAAGAGACAAAAATGTGATGAAAAAGAGACAAAAATGTGATGAAAAAAAGACAAAAAATGTGATGAAAAAGAGACAAAAATGTGATGAAAAAGAGACAAAAATATGATGAAAAAGAGACAAAAATGTGATGAAAAAGAGACAAAAATATGATGAAAAAGAGACAAAAATATGATGAAAAAAGACAAAAAAATGTGATGAAAGAGACAAAAATATGATGAAAAATAGTCAAAAATGTGATGAAAAAGAGACAAAAAAATGATGAAAAATAGTCAAAAATGTGATGAAAAAGAGGCAAAAATGTGATGAAAAAGAGACAAAAATATGATGAAAAAGAGTCAAAAATGTGATGAAAAAGAGACAAAAAAATGATGAAAAATAGTCAAAAATGTGATGAAAAAGAGGCAAAAATGTGATGAAAAAGAGACAAAAAAATGATGAAAAAAGAGTCAAAAATATGATGAAAAAGAGACAAAAATATGATGAAAAAGAGACAAAAATGTGATGAAAAAAAGAGTCAAAAATATGATGAAAAAGAGACAAAAATATGATGAAAAATATAATGAAAAATAGTCAAAAATGTGGTGAAAAAAAGACAAAAATATGATGAAAAAGAAGCAAAAATGTGATGAAAAATGTGACCCGATTTTGGCTTGACTTTAATTATGTGAGATAAATATGTTCATAGTCTGCCAGAAAACGACTAAAAAGAGTGTTTTTCTTCCCTCTTTAGGCCACGCCCCCTTGTATGACGCGTTGCCGTCTGTATCTATGGGATACGGCGCCTCACAAACCGTCTCCCTTCATCACCTTTCCCCTCTCGTTGTGCCATGAAACCACACAGAACCACCATTAGGAACTTTCTCTTCCTGCCCCCCTTCCGTCACCTGTTTGTGGACTCGATTTACGGCCGGGTTATTTCTGGAGGAGTTATTCGCGGGTCGCGTGCGTCCCCCCCGTTACCGAAAGGTCTGCCCTGGGCTGAGCGTGACGGCGTCCGGGCCCGAAGCCAAGTTGCAGTGGAGGTGGAGGGCCAAGTGCAGCCTGTCAGGGTCCTGAGGCAAAGTTACGAGCGGAAAAGCAAAGGGACTTACTGTTGAGAGGCATGATGTGCTCTGCCGGATGGTGGAAGTTTAAACCCAGTCGTCCTGTTGGAGAGAAAGGGGAGATTAGCTAAATAATAACTAATTATATTGAGCTGTGATTTCAAAATGGTGCTGATTTGGTCAAAAGGGACTATAATAATAAAGGTTCACACTTTTACAAGCCTGTGTTTCTCATAGTGCACTGCTGTCATTGTTGGTCCCTTGTTTATCGCGGGGGTTACGTTCTAAAAATAACCCGCAATAAATGAAATCCGCGAAGAAGCCAGCTTTATTTTTTTACAATTATTATATATGTTTTAACCCCTTAACTCCCACCTGAACTGAGCACATTTTCTCCAGTTTGGCTTTACCCCAGTCCAAAAGCTTCTGGGAAAAAGGTGTGAGAATAGTGACAGAACTGAGACGAAAACAATGATGGAAATGTGACAAAAAAGTGAGAAAACATTGACAAAAAAGTGATGAAAAATTCATGAAAAAGTGGCAAAAATGTCACAAAAATGTCACAAGAAATTGACAAAAATGCACAAAAAAATGACCAAAAAATGTATAAAAAATGGACGAAAAAATGACAAAAATGTGACAAAAAATTACAAAAAATTAATTAAAAAAATGCAGAAAAAATGACAGAAATGTGATAAAAATTGGACCAAAAAATGACAAAAACAATGATGGAAATGTGACAAAAATGTGACGAAAAATTCATGAAAAAGTGGCAAAAATGTCACAAAAAAATGACCAAAAAATGACAAAAATGTGACAAAATGTGACAAAAAAACGACAAAAAATTTGATGAAAAAAATGCAGAAAAAATGACAGAAATGTGACAAAAAAATGACAAAAAAATGACCAAAAAATTACAAAAATGTGACAAAAAAATGACAAAAAATTGATAAAAAATGGACAAAAAAATGAAAAAAAATTGTGACAAAAATGTGATAAAAAAAAATGACGAAAAATGACAAAAAATTGACGAAAAATTGACGAAAAAATGACAGAAATGTGATAAAGATTTGACAAAAAAATGACAAAAATTGAACCAAAAAATTACCAAAAAAATGACAAATATGTGACAGAAATGTGATAAGAAATTGACCAAAAAATGACCAAAAAAAGCTACAAAAATGAGTTGAATACCCAACAAAAAAATGATGGAAAAAAAGATGGAAAAAAAGATGGAAAAAAAAGGTTTGGAAAAAGATCCTCTCGGTTCAGGCGGGAGTTAAGAGGTTAAGGCAGTAAAACCCCTCACCACACACTGTACACACTTTTCTCCCTTATGCCTGGTGTCACTGTGAGATTTTTTTTTGTCTAATAAGATTCTTAGATTCACATTACAGATGTGGGGATGGAAACATCAGGAGCTGCTCTCGTCTCCGCTGTGCGCTCGTTCAAACTAAGAGACAATCGTAGCTTCGACCACAGTTTTATCGTAGCAGTTTCAACTTCAGAAGGCGAGTGTTTAGCTCACGTGTTAGCGGTGTTTATTTTCACCCGCTCATGCCCAGCCTGCTCAAATACTAAACAACTCCTCAAAATATAAGAACTGCATAAATTACAAAAAAAATATCTCCAAGAAATCAACAACTAGGAAATGAGGCCCTATGTCAAAAATCCTGAAATATCCCTTTAAAATTCAGACCCAGACGGTCAATTATACACAATCTATTACATTTGTGAAATATTTAAACTTACAGACGATCACTTGAAGAAGAAGAAGAAGAAGAAGAAGAAGAAGAAGAAGAAGAAGAAGAAGAAGAAGAAGAAGAAGAAGAAGAAGAAGAAGAAGAAGAAGAAGAAGAAGAAGAAGAAGAAGAAGGTCTTATTTACATATGACAAAATAACAATGTTGCAAAATGTGGTTCTATTACAAAGTGAGCATTTTAACCTCTTAACTCCCGCCTGAACCGAGAGGATCTTTTTCCTCAAGTCATCAGATTTTTTTTTCATCATTTTTTTGTTGGGTATTCAACTCATTTTTGTAACTTTTTGTCATTTTTCCGTCAATTTTTTTTATCACATTTTTGTAATTTTTTGGTAATTTTTTCTTCAAATTTTTAACACATTATTGTCACATTTTTAATTATTTTTTGGTCAGTTTTTCGTCAATTTTTTGTCAATTTCTTGTGACATTTTTGTCAAATTTTTGTCATTTTTTTGTCCATTTTTTGTCACATTTTTGTCATTTTTTCGTCAAATTTTTATCCAATTTTTTTATTTTTTTGTCACATTTTTGTCACTTTAAAAAAAAAAGAAAATTGTCAATTTTTTGTCCGTTTTTCGTACATTTTTGGTCAATTTCTTGTGACATTTTTGCCACTTTTTCATCCATTTTTCGTCACTTTTTTGTCAATGTTTTCTCACTTTTTTGTCACATTTCCATCCTTGTTTTCGTCTCAGTTCTGTCGCTATTTTCACACCTTTTTTCCAGAAGCTTTTGGACTGGGGTAAAGCCAAACTGGAGAAAAAGTGCCCGGTTCAGGTGGGAGTTAAGGGGTTAATACAAGATATGTCCCTGGCCCTAAAACATCCCAAAAACTACAACAATCAAAGTGCCTGAACTTTTGAAAGTTTGACTCTCACTAATATAAACAAAACTCATGCTATGACTGAGCAGTCCACAAACCGGTCCTCAAACTGGGACACTGGGGCCTGTTTTTACATGATTTTCAGACTTTGACCTTGTTGTTTTAGCCCCCTTCGGTCCAGCAGATGTTCCAGAGCGCACTTCTCTCATAAACAGGGTCACAACGGGATAAAGAGGGGGGGGGGGATGACTCCGCCTCCACAACATTAACTACATAAGGTAAGGATATTGAGAAATCCGGCCCCCAAAAAATGGATTTTCTTTCCATTTTATCAGTGGAAAAGCCGTTCACTTCCACAGAGGGGACACAGAAATGGGACTAAATGTTAAGTGAGTGGGCGTCTGTTTGTCAGTTCCTCAACAAACTGTGCTTTAGGGCCGGTCATCAAATATGTGGTAAAAGTGGACTTTACCGTCAGGGACTTTACATATTCTTCCCGTGACAGCTCTGCCCTTTCACCCCATTTATTCTGCCCGTTTAGTCGCCGTGTTCTGGAAGACGGCGACACCGGCGGACTCCATTCATGAAAAAGTGGCAAAAATGTCACAAAAATGCCACAAGAAATTGACAAAAAATGCCCAAAAAAATGACCAAAAAATGCCAAAAATGTGACAAAATGTGACCAAAAAATTACCAAAAATGTAGAAAAAATTGACAAAAAAATGAAAAAAAATTGATAAAAAATGGACGAAAAAATGACAGAAATGTGACAAAAAATGACCAAAAAAATGACAAAAAATTGATGAAAAAATGACAAAAATGTGATAAAAATTGGACCAAAAAATGACAAAAAATGTGACAAAAATTTGATAAAAAAATTGACGAAAAATGACAAAAAAAATGACAAAAATGTGACAAAAAATAACAAAAAATGGATGAAAAAATGACAAAAATGTGACAAAAAATGACAAAAAATGACAAAAAAATGACAGAAATGTGATAAAGATTTGACAAAAAAATGACAAAAACTGTGCTTTAGGGGCCGGTCATCAAACATGTGGTAAAAGTGGACTTTACCGTCGTGGACTTTACATATTCTTCCCGTGACAGCTCTGCCCTTTCACCCCATTTATTCTGCCCGTTTAGTCGCCGTGTTCTGGAAGACGGCGACACCGGCGGACTCCATTCATGAAAAAGTGGCAAAAATGTCACAAAAAAATGACCAAAAAATGACAAAAATGTGACAAAATGTGACCAAAAAATTACAAAAAATTTAGAAAAAATTGACAAAAAAATGAAAAAATAATTGATAAAAAAATGACAAAAAAATGACAGAAATGTGACAAAAAATGACAAAAAAATGACAAAAAATTGATGAAAAAATGACAAAAATGTGATAAAAATTGGACCAAAAAATGACAAAAAATGTGACAAAAATTTGATTAAAAAATTGACGAAAAATGACAAAAAAAATGACAAAAATGTGACAAAAAATGACAAAAAATTGATGAAAAAATGACAGAAATGTGACAAAAAATGACAAAAAATGACAAAAAATGGATGAAAAAATGACAAATATGTGACAAAAAATGACAAAAAATGACAAAAAAATGACAGAAATGTGATAAAGATTTGACAAAAAAATGACAAAAATTGTGCTTTAGGGCCGGTCATCAAACATGTGGTAAAAGTGGACTTTACCGTTGTGGACTTTACATATTCTTCCCGTGACAGCTCTGCCCTTTCACCCCATTTATTCTGCCCGTTTAGTCGCCGTGTTCTGGAAGACGGCGACACCGGCGGACTCCATTCATGAAAAAGTGGCAAAAATGTCACAAAAATGCCACAAGAAATTGACAAAAAATGCACAAAAAAATGACCAAAAAATGACAAAAAATGTGACAAAATGTGACCAAAAAATTACCAAAAATTTAGAAAAAAATTGACCAAAAAATGAAAAAAAATTGATAAAAAATTGACGAAAAAATGACAGAAATGTGACAAAAAATGACCAAAAAAATGACAAAAAATTGATGAAAAAATGACAAAAATGTGATAAAAATTGGACCAAAAAATGACAAAAAATGTGACAAAAATTTGATAAAAAAATGGACGAAAAATGACAAAAAAAATGACAAAAATGTGACAAAAAATGACAAAAAATTGATGAAAAAATGACAGAAATGTGACAAAAAATGACAAAAAATGGATGAAAAAATGACAAAAATGTGACAAAAAATGACAAAAAAATGACAGAAATGTGATAAAGATTTGACAAAAAATGACAAAAATTGTGCTTTAGGGCCGGTCATCAAACATGTGGTAAAAGTGGACTTTACCGTTGTGGACTTTACACATTCTTCCCGTGACAGCTCTGCCCTTTCACCCCATTTATTCTGCCCGTTTAGTCGCCGTGTTCTGGAAGACGGCGACACCGGCGGACTCAAATACGTAAGAAATAAACAACTCCGCTGTGTCGTGCATTAGACGGTTATAACGCACGACACAGTGGAGTTACTCCTGCATTATAACGTCTAATGCGGCTCCTCGTTGTTTAATCCGCTTATACCAGGGTCCCACAAACGTAACATTCATAATAAATGTTTTTTTCATTGACTAAACTCACTATAATCAGTGTAAACAAAACAACAACAAGGAACAATAGCAAAGAAAACAAAACAAAAAATGAAGAACTCGTTTCCTTTCAGAACAGCTTTTTGACTCACAACCACTGTTTGAACTATTCACATAATAACAGAACCAAACACTATTACACTATCACTATTTCCTGCAAGATCGCTACAAAGCAAGTAACAAAGCGAGCGTTCATATGTTTCTTTCAGTTTCCAATGCCAAATATCACACACACTCACTTAGGGCTGCTCGATTATTGAAAAAATAATAATCACGATTATTTTTGTCATAATTGAAATCACGATTATTCAAACGATTATTTGTTGCCTTTAAAAAAATCCATCAAAAAAATGACAAAAATCCATCAAAAAAGTGACAAAAATCCAGCAAAAAAGTGACAAAAATCCAGCAAAAAAGTGACAAAAATCCAGCAAAAAAATGACAAAAATCCAGCAAAAAAGTGACAAAAATCCAGCAAAAAAGTGACAAAAATCCAGCAGAAAAAAGACAAAAATCCAGCAAAAAAGTGACAAAAATCCAGCAAAAAAGTGACAAAAATCCAGCAAAAAAGTGACAAAAATCCAGCAAAAAAGTGACAAAAATCCAGCAAAAAAGTGACAAAAATCCAGCAAAAAAGTGACAAAAATCCATCAAAAAAGTGACAAAAATCCAGCAAAAAAGTGACAAAAATCCAGCAAAAAAGTGACAAAAATCCAGCAAAAAAGTGACAAAAATCCAGTAAAAAAGTGACAAAAATCCAGCAAAAAAGTGACAAAAATCCATCAAAAAAGTGACAAAAATCCAGCAAAAAAATTACAAAAATCCATTAAAAAAAAGACAAAAATCCATCAAAAAAGTGACAAAACCCAAAATTAAAAATTTGAAAAAAAAATGTGAAAATGTTTTTTGAAAAAAAAGAAAATTTGAAGAAAAAAAATGGAAAAATTATAATCGATTTTTTGCGATTATGCTAATTTTGTAATATTTTACTGTTGTAATCGAAATCGTAATCGAATTTCGATTAATTGCACAGCCCTACACTCACTTGTTTTCATGACATAAGGCACATTAATACACGTATTATTCTCCGTGTTCTTGTTGCTCCAGTTGTCATTACCAGGCTCAACACAATTTTAATCTATGTGCATTTTTATTGTATTATTATTATTTATATATATTTTATTATGTACAGTGTATGATGTGACCCCTACATCGAGTGGTGCGTTAAAAAGCCGGGTGTGGAGCGGGCCAGTTGAAGAGGGCAGGACCTCCCCATCAACAAACCTGCACCAGCCGCCCTAACAGCTGATTTTGTAGGTGATGTTCGTCTGCTGTAAAGTGCATTAGCCAATGAGGTTCTTGAGCCCGTTGGAGGAGCTCATTCTTTATTATGTTTTGAGCAATAGAAATGACATCCGTTACAAGCAATTCCAATCTCAGTCAGGCTCAACGACACAACATCAGCACAGAATCACAACACAACAGGACTAACCCGGAAACACTTTTCCCTGGAAGTAAACACCGATATGCGGCACTCGTGGGCAGGAGTTATTTACCTTTTACAAGGTTTAACCTGAAGCTAAAGCTAGCTAGCTCAACCAGCTCACCTGTTTATGGAAACAGCTGCGGTGGAGTCGCTCACACCTGGGCCCCCCCAACTCAAACTTTTATGTTTGACTTTACTAATCCAGACAAATATGCTTCAATGCAGGATCATTTTATGTACGCCTGAAAATGATGAATAGCCTTAACCGTTTTCAATAGAAATGTAAAGCTCATATGTTATTAACAGTAGCTAACCTAGCTGCTCACTCTCCTCTACAAACATTTTTGTCATTTTTCATCAATTTTATATCAATCTTTTGTCATTTTTTTGTTACATTTTGGTAATTTTTTTGTCAAATTTTTATCACATTTTGTCACATTTTTGTCATATTTTTGTCATTTTTTTTATCAATTTTTTTGTAATTTTTTTGTATTTTTTGTAATTTTATGTCAATTTGTTGTCACATTTTTTGTGTCAATTTTTTGTAATTTTTTGTCTTTTTTTGTCACATTTTTTTCATTTTTTTGTCAGTTTTTATCACATTTTTGTCACATTTTTTGTAATTTTATGTCATTTTTTTGTCATTTTTTGTCAATTTTTTTGTGAAATTTTTGTCATGAAAATGATGAATAGCCTTAACCGTTTCCAATAGAAATGTAAAGCTCATATGTTATTAACAGTAGCTAACCTAGCTGCTCACTCTCCTCTACAAACATTTAGCAAACGCTTTGTTTTGAAATTAACACAAAATCCATCTCATACGTTCCCGTCAGTCACTAATTACGCCTTTATCTGATTCAGCTGTGTCATGCGTTGCTATGGCGACGCCACAGCGGAGTGATATCCCAGTGATTTAACTACCGGACTACGTGTGCGGTTACACCAAAATAATGCACCAGCCAATCAGAGTCCAGTATTCACCCAGACCACGGTATAAAGCATGTTATTCAAAACAGGAGGGAAGAAGCCGCCACAGACTCTGGTCTATCCTTGTCCCGGGTCTGCATGAGGTCAGCGGGATGACGGGGGGGGCACAGTTGTCTCTTGAGGTCCTAAAATAACTCCCTGCATGTGCGGTTTACTCGGGGTCAGGAACGGCTTTGGAAAAGTATCTCCAGTTTGCGACGTTTCTGACTGTGGTGCCTCAACATTGCAGATAAAGACCGATGTGTGAAAGACCGGACGGAGAGACTTCTTTGCAGATGAATCGTGCAGCCCTGGTTTGAACCTGGGGGGCCAAACACTGGTGACATTTAGTGAGAGTGAAGCTGAGACAGTCCCGGCCGTCCCGGGGAGACGGGGCTGCAGGGACAGGCCCGGTTTAGAGGATGATGTGTCGGGACTCGTGCAGGAGGAGCTGTCACTGCACATGCTCCACTCCAGGTTTATTATCTCTAAAGTTAGCCGTGTTTGGTGTAGCTACGATAATGTTAGCTTTACAGCATCCCATCCCGAGCTAGAGAGGGTGTTATTATGCAACTGTCAGGATTTGTTTATGTCAGGATGTTTGACATAGGGCCTCATTTCCTCGTTTTCCAGAGTGTTGCTGATTTCTGGAGATATATTTTTTTTTTGTAATTCATGCAGTTCTTATATTTGAAGAGTTTCGTGGTGCTAGGCTAGTGAATTTCTACGGTTTCAGCTAGCCTGCATTAAAAACAGTGTCAAAATCTGACCCGCTCCACAGAGCACCTGAGGCAAATCCCTAAGACTGACGCCAGACTAACCGTATAAATGTCTGTGTCGAAAGAATCATTTTTTAAATATCACACGTCGCGTTTTGAGGGACTATTTTCTAGCAGATCACTCCGCCGCTGCGTAGCTTATATACAACCCGAAGCTGATGCTGCTCAAATATAAGTTATTTTAAATGCAAAATGGTTAAAATTACTCTATGGACACAGACATTTATATGGTTAGTCTGGTGTTATAAGTGATTTGCCTCAGGTGGACTGTGGAGCGGGTCACGCTGTTTTTACTTCAGGCTAATGCGCTAGCCTAGCACTAGCCTAGCGCATTAGCCTGAATTAAAAACAGAAACTCTTCAAATATAAGAACTGCATGTCAAAAATCCTGAAATATCCCTTTAACCTCTTACCACCCGTCTAAACCAAATGCATTCTGTCCTCTTTTGGCTGTGTAACACCTCATTTGAAAGCTAAGACCCACAAAACTGACCCTTTTCCTTGTTTTCCACAGTTTTTGCTGTGTTGTGTCACCTTTTGTATGTTTTTTTTTTTTTTTTGTGACATTTTTGTTGAGTTTTTGTCACATTTTTGTTGAATTTTTGTCACATTTTTGTTGAGTTTTTGTTACATTTTTGTTGAATTTTTGTCACATTTTTTTCACATTTTTGTCACATTTTTGTTGAATTTTTGTCATTTTTTGTCACATTTTTGTTGAATTTTTGTTACATTTTTGTTGAATTTTTGTCACATTTTTGTCACATTTTTTTTCACATTTTTGTTGAATTTTTGTTGAATTTTTGTCACATTTTTGTCACATTTTTGTTGAATTTTTGTTGAATTTTTGTTGAATTTTTGTTGAATTTTTGTTGAATTTTTGTTGAATTTTTGTCACATTTTTTTCACATTTTTGTTGAATTTTTGTCACATTTTTGTTGAATTTTTGTCACATTTTTGTTGAATTTTTGTAATTTTTTTGTTGAATTTTTGTCACTTTTTTGTCAATTTTTTTTCACATTTTTGTTGAATTTTTGTCACATTTTTTTCACATTTTTTCACATTTTTGTCACATTTTTGTCACATTTTTGTTGAATTTTTGTCACATTTTTGTTGAATTTTTGTCACATTTTTGTCACATTTTTGTCACATTTTTGTCACATTTTTGTAATTTTTTTGTTGAATTTTTGTCACATTTTTGTTGAATTTATGTCATATTTTTGTTGAGTTTTTGTCACATTTTTGTTGCATTTTTGTCACATTTTTGTTGCTTTTTCCCCAAGAATCTTTTTGATTCGGGTAAAGCCAAACTGGAGAAAATGGGATCCGTTCAGGTGGGAGTTAAGGAGTTTAACAGCAGTGAAAACAACACTGCTTCACACAGAACGGCCCCGTCTGGAGATTAAACCCAGGACCTTCTCACTCCAGCAACCAACAAAGTGTGAGATAGGGATAAAGATGTGGTTACATTATCACCAAATACAAACATAACACCCTCTCTTAGGCCTGAATTGCCGGAGGTCTTATTGTTTTAAGATACAGAACTTGTGACCATGATGAAAACACCTGCCCCAACACTTTCCCCTCAGAGCTCTGGACACCTCTGGCCAACGCAATCACCACCGGAGCAAAGTTCCCAAAGCTATGAAGCAATTATCCACATAATAAACCCATTTGAGGTAATTACGTCTTTAACAAACTCACTGACTCTTCCTCTCACCGCCTCACGTTCGCACGGGTGGTTTTTACCGGTTTTTACCCCTTAACTCCCACCTGAACCGAGCACATTTTCTCCAGTTTGGCTTTACCCCAATCCAAAAGCTTCTGGAAAAAAGCTGTGAAAATAGTGACAAAACTGAGGCGAAAACAATGATGGAAATGTGACAAAAAAGTGAGAAAACATTGACAGAAAAGTGACGAAAAATTGATGAAAAAGAGGCAAAAATGTCACAAGAAATTGACAAAAAAATGACCATAAAATGACAAAAATGTGAGAAAATGTGACAAAAATGTGACAAAAATGTGACAAAAAATAGTTTTAAAAAATGACAAAAATTTGACAAAAAGATGACTAAAATGTGACAAAAATGTGACAAAAAATTGTAAAAAAAAAATGACAAAAATTTGATAAAAAAATGACAAAAATGTGACAAAAATGTGACAAAAATGTGACAAAAAATTGTAAAAAAAATGACTAAAATTTGACAAAACAATGACAAAAAAATGACAAAAATGTGACAAAATGTGACAAAAAATGACAAAAATGTGACAAAAAATTGTAAAAAAAAAAGGACAAAAATGTGACAAAAAATTGTAAAAAAAAAATTACTAAAATTTGACAAAACAATGACAAAAAAATGACAAAAAAGTTACAAAAATGAGTTGAATACCCAACAACAACAAAAATGATGGAAGAAAAATCTGATGACGTGAGGAAAAAGATCCTCTCGGTTCAGGCGGGAGTTAAGAGGTTAATGAATGATTCGCACAGGTGAAACAAACAACTGAACAGTGAAATAAAAATGGTTTCTTTCACTATGTATGAACTTGAATGTGCTAGAGTTGACAAATGATGGAAGTATCACAACAACATGTACGTTTGACTTTTTCTGTCATTATTGTGTCTTTTGTGTTGGAAACTAGAGCTTTCTAGCAAGTCCTCCCTGGTCCTTCCACATCTTCCGGAGAGCTGTGTGACATTGCAGGGAAAATGTGTAGATTTACATCAGAACTGGAGGCTCCACTAATAAAACTGTGGTGCGCTCAATTCATGACTGCTCCGATTATAATTAAAAAATAATCAGGTACAGGAGGAGCTACGGGAAGCAAAAAAGGGACAAATGAGGAGATGGTGATTGACTGTTGTGGAGCGGAGGGAGCTGCAGGAGGACAGTGTTAATTTCATCGACTAAAATATTTAGTCTTAATTTTAGTCAGTGATATTTTTGACGACTAAAATTGGACTTAAACTAAATTAAAAGTTTCTCATGAGACTAAAACTATGACTAAAATGTCCAGATATTTTAGTCGACTAAAATGAGACTAAATAAAAGTGAAAAGGAGAGACTAAAATCATCCAAACTTCTATTGAGCGTCTGAAAGAGCCTCAGATCATGTAAATCCTCTGCTAAAGGATCAGCTCTGAGCTTTGTTCATGTGGAGCAGCTCCATGAAGCAGAGGAACAAGATTAAATATGATTATAATGAATATTATCAATGCAAAGTCGACTAAATTCGTCTTAAATTTAGTCGACTAAATTTACTTGCAATTTTAGTCGACTAAAACTAGACTAAAATTGAATTACATTTTCGTCAAAAGACTAAGACTAAAACTAAATTAAAATATGTTGTCAAAATTAACACTGGAGGAGAAGGAGGAAGGAGGAGCTGACCAGTGCAGGACACCACGCTCTGAAACAGAGACAAACCCAGGAGGTGCTGCACCGTTTCAGAGGATCAGAGGAGACAGAGCCGGCCTGTTCTGAGATGCTACACAGGTGGACACACAGTGGCAGAGCAGCTCAGGACCGACACCTGAACACTCTTTTGTTGTACACTTGTGCCATGACAATAAACACTTACTTATAATTATAATGATCATAATCATGATCAAATTTAACATTTTTTTCCAAAATGTAGCAAAACATAAAGACTATGAAAATAAGTACGACATTTGGGTCGAGAAATTTCAGAAAAGGCTTTGTCCACGTTTGCACGGGCTACACGACAAAACGTTAATATCAGGCCTTGATAGATTGTTACGAAATGACGAGTGGATAAGTGTAGGTACATAATGTAATAAGACACAACGCTAACCTTAAAGGGACTATGCGGAGTTTAAAAGTGTTAAAATGAAGTATTTTCCTGATACATGTTCCAGCCATGTCCTAAGGTGTAGAATGAGCTCAGACCTGTTCACCACAACTGCCTCTAAAATCCTTCACTGTCACTCAGAAAGGTGTTACTTCGGGTCCGAATTGCCGTCATGCACGAGCTTAATATATAAGCTGCAGTTACACGTATGACCTGAGGTGGCAGTAGTGAGTATAAAATGGCTAACTTGCATCTAGCCCCTTTAACCCCTAACCCTAAGAGTCTTGTGTCCTTTTACATTATGTACCTACAAAGTACTAATACAAATACAAGTGATTCCATTGTGTATCTAACCCACAGGTATAACTACAGATTGCTACAGAGCACATTATAATTGTACTAAATGTAGTTTGGTACAATTTATCAACGAACTGCAAAATAAAGTGATGATGATGAAATGACTTGAATTGAGGACGTTTATCATGTTTTGAGCGGTTTTCACTCATTTAGACTTTTTTTCTGACCAAGTTTAATAGTTAGATGACATTCCAGACTGGTTTAAGGTAAATCTCACTTGAAATAAGAAACTAAAACTGCCAATGGGATGAGAGCAGTTTTCTTACCCCAAAGAAACGTACCTGAAATAAACACGAAATGTATTCAGAGGGAAATAATCTAAGGTCAAATCAAAACAACTACATTTCGTATTATTATGCTCAAATTGAGAAATTTAAATTGATCCTGTTTATTTGTTTTTGCAGTGTAGAAAAGCACAAACAAGTATAAATGCTGCCAGTACTTTTAACCCCTTAACTCCCACCTGAACCGAGCACATTTTCTCCAGTTTGGCTTTACCCTAATCCAAAAGCTTCTGGAAAAAAGCTGTGAAAATAGCAACAGAACTGAGACGAAAACAATGATGGAAATGTGACAAAAAAGTGAGAAAACATTGACAAAAAAATGACAAAAAAATGACCAAAATGTGACAAAAATGTGATAAAAATTTGACAAAAAATGGACAAAAATATGATTTAAAAATATTACAAAAATGCAACAAAACTGTGATAAAATTTGACAAAAAAATGACAAAAATTTGATACAAAATTGACGAAAAAATGACAAAAATGTGATAAAAATTTGACAAAAAATTGACGAAAAAATGACAGAAATGTGACAAAAAATGACAAAAATTTGATAAAAAATTGAATAAAAAATAACAAAAATGTGACAAAAATGTGATAAAAATTTGACAAAAAATTGACAAAAATATGATTTAAAAAAATTACAAAAATGTGACAAAACTGTGATAAAATTTAACAAAAAAATGACAAAAATGTGACAAAAAAAATGACAAAAATGTGACAAAAATTTGATACAAAATTGACGAAAAAATGACAAAAATGTGATAAAAATTTGACGAAAAAATGACAAAAAATTGACGAAAAAATGACAAAAAATTGACAAAAAATGACAAAAAATGACAAAAATTTGATTAAAAATGGACTAAAAAATAACAAAAATGTGATAAAAAATTGACAAAAAATGGACCAAAAAATGACAAAAAAAATTGACAAAAATGTGTTTAAAAAATTGACGGAAAAAATTGACAAAAATGAGTTGAATACCCAACAAAAAAATGATGGAAAAAAAAATCTGATGACGTGAGGAAAAAGATCCTCTCGGTTCAGGCGGGAGTTAAGAGGTTAATGAATGATTTGGTATTGTTGATCTTTGTGAAGGGCTGTTATTCTCTTCATGTAACATAACACTATTGTGCCTCATGACCTCATGTGGGCAGACGATTGTTTCCATATAGAGGAACTTGCCTGGGCTTGTTTTGCTCCTGTTTGGGACTGGCCCAGTCGCTCCCCTCGCCCTGACGTGTTGTTTATGTGACTCTGGGCCTTTAAAAACACACGTGTATCTCATCTGACCCGCAAAGTAATTATAGGCTTTAAAACCGCAGGGCATCCCCTCGGGAGGTTAGATCTTCTGACACACATTAACCAACGAGCTGTTGTCGGATAAACTTTGGACACGGATAGGAGAGAAATGAAAACTGGCAAAGGAGATTGTGGGTGAGGGATTATTACCTGGACTTAAGTTAGTTGTGGTTCAAACTCATTCCTAACTTTCCTTCACATATTTGGAGCAGGGCTGAGCTCATAAGCACAAATGCTGGAAATCTAGTCTGCAAGTTCATGAAATGTAAACAGAGGCTTTATAATGACATGCACAGTGTTTTTGACACAAATGTCTGAGTTTACAATATACTAAAAAAGTTGAACATAGTGCCTTTAACCCCTTAACTCCCACCTGAACCGAGCACATTTTCCCCAGTTTGGCTTTACCCCAGTCCAAAAGCTTCTGGAAAAAAGGTGAGAAAATAGCGACAGAACTGAGACGAAAACAATGATGGAAATGTGACAAAAAAGTGAGAAAAATTGATTAAAAAAGACAAAAAAGGGACAAAAAATGACAAAAAAACACAAAAAATGTGACAAAAAATGACAAAAATTTATTAAAAAAGACAAAAAAATGTGACAAAAAATGTGACAAAAATTTATTAAAAAAGACAAAAAAGGGACAAAAAATGTGACAAAAAATGTGACAAAAAGACAAAAAATGTGACAAAAAATGTGACAAAAAGACAAAAAATGTGACAAAAAATGTGACAAAAATTGATTAAAAAAGGGACAAAAAATGATTAAAAAAGACAAAAAATGTGACAAAAAATGACAAAAAATGATTAAAAAAGACAAAAAAATGTGACAAAAAATGTGGCAAAAATTTATTAAAAAAGACAAAAAAAGGACAAAAAATGTGACAAAAATTTATTAAAAAAGACAAAAAAGGGACAAAAAATGTGACAAAAAATGTGACAAAAAGACAAAAAATGTGACAAAAAATGTGACAAAAATTGATTAAAAAAGGGACAAAAAATGTGACAAAAAATGATTAAAAAAGACAAAAAATGTGACAAAAAATGACAAAAAATGATTAAAAAAGACAAAAAATGTGAAAAAATGACAAAAATTGATTAAAAAAGACCAAAAAGGGACAAAAAATGTGACAAAAAATGTGACAAAAAATTATTAAAAAAGACAAAAAAGGGACAAAAAATGTGACAAAAAATGTGACAAAAAATGTGACAAAAATTGATTAAAAAAGACAAAAAATGTGACAAAAAATGACAAAAAATGATTAAAAAAGACAAAAAATGTGACAAAAAATGACAAAAATTGATTAAAAAAGGGACAAAAAATGTGACAAAAAAAGATTAAAAAAGACAAAAAATGTGACAAAAAATGACAAAAATTGATTAAAAAAGACCAAAAAGGGACACAAAAATGTGACAAAAATGATTAAAAAAGACAAAAAATGTGACAAAAAATGTGACAATAAATGCAGTAACAACTAAAAGTGTTCACAGGCCTGGCTTTCCTTTAGCCACAGTTTAAAACGTGCTTTCAAAGTGGCCAGAGTTGGAGTCTCTCTGACTGATAAAGGGAGACCACCAGTCCCGCCTCAACCGAGCTTTACCCAAATCTAAAAGCTAAAAAAAAAAAAGCATCAAAATAGCGGAGAAAAAAAAGAGGATGAAAACAAAACAAAAATGTGCCGGAAAAGCGACAAAAAAGTGACAAAAAATGTGATGAAAAGGCAACGAAAACATGAGAAAAACAAAACATAATAATGAAAAAAAACAACAAAAATATGACAAAAATGACGTGACAAAAAGTTACCGTCACTTTTGTAGGTCTTAGCTTTGAAATGAGGCGTTACATTGTTGATCTCCAGTCGAGAAGCTTTTAGATTTGGGTAAAGCCCAGTATAAAAAAAACATGAATCTAAATGGAATTCCGTGGAGTATGGTGCACCACAAGGTTCCATTTTGGGACCATTATTATTTATATTAACGATTTTGCTTCTGTTTCTATGACCGCCTTTCCCGCTCTTTTTGCTGATGATAAAAATAAAAACCTGGGGAAAATGCACTCGGTTAAGGCGGGGGGTAAGAGGTTGAAATATGTATTTGTGGAAGTGTCACATTTACGCTAATTCGGGCCAGGCTGACCAGAGTCCAGGGCTGTTTTTCAGTCCCAGTCCGGCCCTGAATGGAGGTGGAGCAAGTCCATGCAATACTTTATATACAAGGCAACCATATCTATTCTCTAAAACAGTGCAGTGGTGACAGCTCTAAATTAGCTACAGTCGGCCCAGGCAGGTCGCTCGAATGACGGTCGAGATCAGGCAGACCAGGCGTGAGCTCTGACTTCCCCCCTGGTCCCTGTGGCAGGCATATCGGGGACAGGAAGAGAATCGGAGTTAGCGAACGCTGGAGAATCGGGGCTACGGTGTTTAGCGCATGCGCCGCCTCGCATGTTTACGGCAGCTCTTTGATACTTTACTGATCTCACAGATGGAGAAAGTGTTAATTAGGCAATGTGTAAATTATGTCGGCCATATTTATGTAAAATACATTGAAATAAATAATTGTAATGATGATGATAGAAATGATAATAACGATTATGAAAGACTTGACAAAGCAACAGAACAACAAGTTGTAAATTGTGTATATTTATAGAAAATACAAATAAACAAAATAATGATGATGTTGATGATGATATAAATTATAATAATTATAAACGATCAGATTTGACTAAACAAAAACACAACAATTGGCTATTTACAAAATGTACAATCTATGATAATATTTATAGGCCTATATATATATACACACAAGGCAGCCAAATATAAGATTTAAATAGGTTAGGTCCTCATAAAGCCATTCTTTTCAGCGAAAAAACGCAAAAGAAAACATCCTCGTGGGTAGTTTGCGCTCTATATGACTGGAATAAGCGGAAAAACAATTAAAATTATAAGTAGATATGGTTTAAACACATAAATTGTACCAATCATAAAAATATTAATACATTTTAAAGCCGGTCGAACTTCGCGGCTGTAAGACACGCATGCGCAGAAGTACTAAATATATTGTGCTGAGTTAAAACAAACTTCTTTCAAAACAGTACTTTTGATTTTTATTAAAATGATGTTATACGAAGCATTATGTCTGTGTCAAGCTATTTTTTTTATTCGACTCCAACATATTAATCACTGTCTTCTAACTGTCCCCGATATGCCTGCCCCTCTCCTCTCAGAGTCTGCAGCTCTGGCAGTAAAAGCCCCGCCCTCCTCCTAAAGCGCTGAGCCTCACCGGGCGGCGTCCTGCACGTGCCGCACACAAACCCCACGGCAAAGGCACAAAGACAAACGCGGAAAAAAGAAGCACAACGAGAAGTATGTGAGAAATTCGAGCCATGGAGTGAATGTGGGCGGGGCCGGCTGCCTCTGGGTTTGTGTCAATGGAGCTGTCACTGAACAGGACGGAAATTAGGTTAAAGGAAGAGAATGAGTTTTAAGTTTCTGGGAAGTGTTCGACTCGCCTTGTTGCATTTCGAATGTTCAGGATGGATGAATCACACCCAGGTATTTGTACAGGTTTCAGTAAAAGCCATTGAGAGAATTGCGTCAGAATTAAGGCCTTAAGCCCTTAACTCCCACCTGAACCGGGCACATTTTCTCCAGTTTGGCTTTACCCCAGTCCTAAAGCTTCTGGAAAAAAGGTGAGAAAATAGCAACAAAACTGAGACGAAAACATTGACAAAAAAGTGACAAAAAAGTGACGAAAAATTGACAAAAAAAGTGGAAAAAATGTCACAAAAATGTCACAAGAAATTGACAAAATATTGATGAAAAAATGACAAAACTGTAACAAAAAAATGACAAAAATGTGATAAAAAATTGACAGAAAAATGAAAAAAAAATGTGACAAAAAAATTACAAAAAATTGACAAAAAAATGATGAAAAAATGACAAAAAAGTGACGAAAAAATTATGAAAAAGTGGAAAAAATGTCACAAGAAAATGACAAAATTTTAACAAAAAAATGACAAAAAATTGATAAAAAATTGACGGAAAAATGGAAAAAAAAACAAAAAAGTTACAAAAATTGGATAAAAATTTGACAAAAAAATTACAAAAAATGGACAAAAAATGACACAAATGTAACAAAAAAATTACAAAACTTTGATAAAAAATTAACGAAAAAATGAAAAAAAAAAATTTGACCAAAAAATGAAAAAAATCATACAAAAAATGACAAAAAAGTTACAATAATAAATTGAATACCCAACAAAAAAATGATGGAAAAAAAATCTGATGACGTGAGGAAAAAGATCCTCTCGGTTCAGGCGGGAGTTAAGAGGTTAAAAATCATTTAAAAAATACAAAAGTTAAAACAATGACATGACCCAATTTGCCGCACTGCCCGATGAGCAGGGAAGGGCCTGGTCGGTTCTTGGAGAGGAGACTGTTTGGGTATTGTGTGTGTGAGGTTGGTGGTGATCGGAGGTGCCAATGGTGCGGATTGGCAGCCTCGCTTCAGTCAATCTGCCCCAAACAAGGACTTTTATCTGCAACATGCCATGAAATGCTTGGGATTCGTGTAAGGTTGAGATTAAGGTAAACCAAGTGTCGTGGAGGCCGATATTCATCCTCGCCAAATCACCAAGGGCCGAACCATTGATGCCGTTAAAGTAGTGGTATCGGGGAAAAAAGATAAACGGTACCCAGCCCTAGTGCATGTACATGTTTTTTTAGTGGTAGGGGAAACAACACAGCAGCCTGGGATCCGAAAAAAACACCTCCTACAAAAGTCCATTGCAACACCAGTCTTCATTTAATGACCCCGGTCCCTGTGTGAGTCAGAGGGGCTCAGACAGACAGTGGGTGGGTGGGCAGAGTGTGGTCCATTCTGACTACTGTCTGCAGACAACAGGGAGGAGGTGAACCCAAACACACAGAAGACACTAAAGGAAGGTGAATAGTAAGGCTTATAAATATTCCACAAGTTTCTAAAGAAAGATGGATGTGACAGACAGAGCTCATGTTGCATCTGCCAGGTTATGAACTTGTTGAACACATTTCGAATACGTTCAGTGGGAGGAAAAAGTGAGGACACCCTTCGGAATGTCTTACATTTCTGTCTGAATTGGGTATAAAATGTGGTCTGATCTTTGTTAACCTCTTAAACTCCCGCCTGAACCGAGAGGATCTTTTTCCTCACGTCATCAGATTTTTTTTCATCATTTTTTTGTTGGGTGTTCAACTCATTGTTGTAACTTTTTTGTAATTTTTTTGTAATTTTTTGTCACATTTTTGTCACATTTTTTGTCATTTTTTTGGTCATTTTTTGCCAAATTAGTGTAATTTGTTGGTCAAATTTTTATCACATTTTTGTCACATTTTTTTTTATTTCTTTGTCAATTTTTTATCAATTTTTTGTAATTTTTTTGTCACATTTTTGTAAAATTGTTGTCAAATTTTTATCACATTTTTGTCAATTTTTTGTCGTTTTTTTTGTCATTTTTGGTCAAATTTTTATCACATTTTTGTCACATTTTGTCACATTTTTTTTTTCATTTCTTCGTCAATTTTGTATCAAATTTTTGTCATTTTTTTTGTCACATTTTGCCTTTTTTTTGTCAAATTTTTATCACATTTTTGTCTTTTTTGTCACATTTTAGTCACATTTTTTTTGTCACATTTTGTCACATTTTGCCTTTTTTTTGTCAAATTTTTATCACATTTTTGTCTTTTTTGTCACATTTTAGTCACATTTTTTTTGTCACATTTTGTCACATTTTTGACATTTTTTGTCACATTTTGTCACGTCTGCGCAGTCGTCTGCTCTACAGCCTGCGCCATGAACCACAAGATCTGCCCCTTGTCTTGTGTGTTCCTCCCAAACAATTCAACTTTGGATTCATCAGTCCACAGAACATGTTTCCACTAGTGCTGTGGAGCAAACTTCAAACATGCAGCAATGGCTTCCTCCGTGTCGTTCTCACACCTCACTCTAAATGTCTGCATAAAACTCGCTCTTGGAGGATCCTTAGCCGGGCGGTGCACTCACTTATTCCTCGCTGTCCTGTGAATGTTTACATGTTATGGCCAATAAAAAAATATAACATGCAATTGTCTGGGTGGTGTTAGTTTAACCCCTTAACTCCCACCTGAACCGAGCACATTTTCTCCAGTTTGGCTTTACCCCAGTTCAAAAGCTTCTGGAAAAAAGCTGTGAAAATAGCAACAAAACTGAGACGAAAACAATGATGGAAATGTGACAAAAAAGTGAGAAAACATTGACAAAAAAGTGACGAAAAATGGATGAAAAAGTGGCAAAAATGTCACAGAAATGTCACAAGAAATTGCCAAAAAATGACCAAAAAAATTACAAAAATGTGACAAAAAAATTACAAAAATGTGACAAAAAAATGACAAAAATATGACAAAAATGTAACAAAGAAATGACAAAAATTTGATGAAAAATTGCCGAAAAATGTGACAAAAATGTGATAAAATTTTGTCAAAAAATAACAAAAAATTGACCAAAATGTGATAAAAATGTAACAAAAAGAATTAAGGCTTTAACCCCTTAACTCCCACCTGAACCGAGCACATTTTCCCCAGTTTGGCTTTACCCCAGTCCAAAAGCTTCTGGAAAGAGACGAAAACAATGATGGAAATGTGACAAAAAAGTGAGAAAACATTGGCAAAAAAGTGGAAAAAATGTCACAAAAATGTCACAAGAAATTGACAAAAAATTGACGAAAAAATGACAAAAATGTGACAAAAAAATGATAAAAAATTGACGAAAAAATGACAAAAATGTGACAAAAAAATGATAAAAATGTGACAAAAAAATGACAAAAATGCAACAAAAATGTGATAAAATTTTGTCAAAAAATAACAAAAAATTGACCAAAATGTGATAAAAATGTAACAAAAAAATGACAAAAATTTGACAAAATGTGATAAAAATTGCCGAAAAAAATGACAAAAATGTGACGAAATGTGATAAAAATTGCCGAAAAAAATGACAAAAAATGACCAAAATTTGATAAAAAATTGTCAAAAAAAATAACAAAAAAAATTGAACAAAAATGTGACTAAAATGTGATAAAAAATGGACGAAAAAATGACAGAAATGTGACAAATAAAGTTACAAAAATGAGTTGAACACCCAACAAAAAAATGCTGGAAACAAAATCTGATGACGTGAGGAAAAAGATCCTCTTGGTTCAGGCGGGAGTTAAGAGGTTAAACAGACACTGTTTATTCCTTCTTGCAATTTTAATAAAGATCAGACCACATTTAACGAGCATTTTAGGCAGAAATGTGCTCATTAATCCTCCCACTGCAACTCTCAACTCATGGTTTGCACAAAATTCTCCACTCTCTCTTTTCCAGAGCCTTTAGGGACCGATTTATTCTTGTGGGCGCGTTTATCATTCACAGCACACACTGTTTCAGAAGAACAAAGTTTAGTGTTCTGCGATTTAGATCTACGGGTGCAGTGGCTCGTGAATTTGGTTTTAATGAAGCAAAAAGTGAGCTGTGTTTAGTGAAATACGTGCCACAGTTTCCCATCGATCGAGCCTGGAGAAAAAACCCTCTATTGCGATGAGTGTAGTCGTCTCCAAACGCTTCTGTCTGTGTTATATCTCACTTGATGCTTGAACATACAGTAACGGAGACAGAGTTGAGCAAGTGTCTGCCGAGGATTAAGAAAACAGATTTTTATGGACGACAGAAGACGGCAGGCCTGGCTCGTCGCACACTCCCACTCATGTGTTTCCATTGTTAAACAGGAGGAGCCCTGAGCTGGACTGAACGATCCCGGACTGATCCTGGACATAAACCAGGGCTAAAGGAGCAGATCCGGGGCAGGTTTACAGCACACATGGGACCTAAACATACATCCAATGCCTTATAAGGATCTGCAGAGCGACGAGCACACGAGCAAGACACAACAAACTGCCCTCATTCATTAGAAAGACGCGTTTCTTATGGTGATAATCTGCTGTTCTGAACCTCTTAACTCCCGCCTGAACCGAGAGGATCTTTTTCCTCACGTCATCAGATTTTTTTCCATCATTTTTTTGTTGGGTGTTCAACTCATTTTTGTAACTTTTTTGTCATTTTTTTTGTGTCAAATTTTTGTCATTTTTTGGCAATGTTTTAGCAATTTTTTGTCATGTTTTTTGTCCTTTTTTTGTCTTTTTTTTGTCTTTTTTTCGTCAATGTTTTGTCATTTTTTGTCACATTTTTGTCATTTTTTTATTTATTTTTTTCTCACATTTTTGTCATTTTTTTTGTCTTTTTTGTCAAATTTTTGTCACTTTTTTTGGTCATTCTTTGTCTTTTTTGTCATTTTTTCGTCAATGTTTTTTTGTCAAATTTTGTCAAATTTTGGTCATTTTTTGTCACATTTTGTAATTTTTTTGTAATTTTTTCGTCAATTTTTTCGTTATTTTTTTCGTCAATTTTTTCGTACATTTTTTTTATCAATTTGTCATTTTTTTGGTCATTTTTTTGTCAAATTTTTGTCATTTTTTGTCATTTTTTGTCATTTTTTCGTCCATTTTTTGTCAAGTTCTTGTGACATTTTTGTGACATTTTTGCCACTTTTTCATCAATTTTTCGTCACTTTTTTGTCATTTTTTCGTCCATTTTTTGTCAAGTTCTTGTGACATTTTTGTGACATTTTTGCCACTTTTTCATCAATTTTTCGTCACTTTTTTGTCAATGTTTTCTGACTTTTTTGTCACATTTTCATCATTAATTCCATCTCAGTTTTGTTGCTATTTTCACAGCTTTTTTCCAGAAGCTTTTGTATTGGGGTAAAGCCAAACTGGAGAAAATGTGCTCGGTTCAGGTGGGAGTTAAGAGGTTTAACCTCAGGATCCCTTTGTCAGTCATTGCATCATTTATCATTAATATTATTAGGTCATCTCATCGTTGCAAATGTGCATTTTACTAAATTGGCTAAAGGTGAGACACTGCAGGCGAATGGAGGAGGACTTTTTGAAACTTTTACTGTAGTTAAACATGTTACAGGATGAGTTTTACCTTTCTCATGGTCTGTCCTGATCATGTCCATCAGAGAGTTCCCCAGAGAGTGCAAACTGAAGGCATCCAGGGGCCGGTTACGATCCTGGAAAACAAACATGGATTAAGGAAGCTGTCGACCCTGAGCCTGTACAAATCCAACCACAGTCATGTCCTGCTCAGTTTCCTTTAAAGGTCCTATATCATGCAAAATCGACTTTTTAGAGCTTTTAGCCATGTTGTTTTGCTATTTCCTTATCAAAAACACCCCCAGAGTGGTTTGTGGCTTCATTCCCGCAGCTCTCAGTAATCCTCCTGAATCCTGCTCTCTGAGGCTCCGCCCTCTCCTCGTGAACGACTGAGTGTTCAGTTGTGTCGTAACAGCGGAACGGAAGTGCTCGACGTCTGTAATGTAATGCCTTACAGCGTGTTTTAAATTTGAAAAACTGCTTTTTCATTATTTCTGTTGTAAAAGAGAAACAAAGAGCGTCTGAACAGATCAGTCGTGTTTGCGCTGCAGCTGAAGATGGAGCTCGTTATAACTGGACACACCTGTTCTTTATTCTTACCTAACGATCATGTCACGGAGAAAAAGAAGCGCGTTTGGCTACGAGGACGAGGAGTTTATTCAACCCTTTTCAGGAAGAGGCCACTCGTCTAACTGTTTTTTTTCTCCGGGATTCAGCGACTTTCACCAAAATATTGTTTTTCTGTGACTGTCTCTGATGGATGTTTGGGGAACCTTCATCTGAATCAAAGTGGATTAACTTTTATAACCAACGCAAGTCCCATAATGTAATAAGCGATGGACCAGAGCGGTGAGTCAGTCCAAACGCGGGTTAGCTTGTGTGTTAGCCATTTATCTATTAACTGAATCGAAGCGTTGTGTCTTCCGGGTTTGAAAAATACCTCCAGAAAACACTTATATTTATCACAAAAATGAGTGCTCCATAATGGTAGAGGTACAATATATCATATAAATGCCTATACTTAACTTTGGAATGGCTAAAATAGCATGATATAGATCCTTTAACCCCTTGAGTCCCACCTGAACCGAGCACATTTTCTCCAGTTTGGCAGATTTTGCATAATACCCCATAATAGCCATGGGAACCTCTGGAACAAGCTGAATACGACCATACCCAAGATGGCCTGGCCTGTATTGACTCGTATCAGTTGACAGTTTATGGTGCGTTCAAGGCAAAATCCCCACGTACGACCTTTGAGCGTTCCAGCTGAATAAACTCAGATTCAGAAAACTTTATTGATCCCCAAGGGTAATTCAGAACGTGCGTGTCACTGTGTGTCAGTCCCAACGATGCAGACAAGAGTAGTAGTAGTAGTAGTAGAAGATGTTATACATTACATTAAGAAAACATGTACTTTCAGTCTGGAAGGGCTAAATGGTGCCTGAACCAAAGGGGTTTGGGCTTATAGTGCCTAACCCCATTTACTATACCAAAGATGGCACACAGTACAGTTACTTTAGTAAAGGCTCAACAATAGACACAGAGCATGAGGCCGACCCAACATACATTTAGCTTCTTTAGCGCCTGCCTCTCCCATAGAGAAAGTCTTCTTGTAGGGATGCACCGATACCTACACCAGCATCGGGTATGTTTTGACTATTTTTAAGTCTTGTTTTGTTTCTGGGAACCACCAGGAGACCCGAGATGTTTCATAAGGCTCTAACATGTCAGAGATGGAATTTAGAATGTTTCTCCACCTTAGATATAATTCAAAACAAACTGAAGGTAACGCTCACTTCTCCACTGGGGGAGTCTTCATCTCGCACCTGAACTCGGAGCGCTCTGGTCATCTCTGAGTCCTGTGTTTATCCACCTCCACAAGCGCTTCAAGGCATTTCTCCAAGTGGGACAGGGGCGGACTGGCCATAAGTCCATTCTGGAAGAGCACAGAAGGGCCACCGGCTCCAGGGCCACCGGTCTGGCCTCTCACTTTACCTTACCCTTACCCCCGAGCTTTACCCAAATCTAAAAGCTTAACCTCTTAACTCCCGCCTGAACCGAGAGGATCTTTTTCCTCACGTCATCAGATTTTTTTCCCATCATTTTTTTGTTGGGTATTCAACTCATTTTTGTTACTTTCTAGTCATTTTTTTGTCATTTTTTGGTCAATTTTTTTATCACATTTTTTGTCATTTTTTTGTCATTTTTTTGATTTTGTTTTATTTTTTTTGGTCATTTTTATCACATTTTTGTATTTTTTTTCCGTCACATTTTTTTGTCACATTTTTTTTGTAATTTTTTTGATTTTTTTTTTGTCATTTTTATCACATTTTTGTATTTTTTTCGTCACATTTTTTTTGTCACATTTTTCTGTCGTTTTTTTGTCAATTTTTTGAATTTTTTTGTCAAATTTTTATCACATTTTTGTTACATTTTTGTCATATTTTCGTCATTTTTTCGTCAATTTTTTGTCATTTTTTGGTCAATTTTTTGTCACTTTTTTGTCTTTTTTTGTCATTTTTGTGACATTTTTGTGACATTTTTGCCACTTTTTCATACATTTTTCGCTTTATTCCAGAAGCTTTTGAATTGGGGTAAAGCCAAACTGGAGAAAATGTGCTCGGTTCAGGTGGGAGTTAAGGGGTTAAAAGAAAAGCATCCAAAAACAAAAATGCGCTGGAAAAGCATCAAAATGTGACGAAAACGTGACGACAAAGTGACAAAAACACAACAAAATGTGACGAAAACGTGACGACAAAGCGATGAAAAAAGCGACGAAAAAACAATAACATGAAAAAACCCCCGAAAAACAAGAGACGAAAACACAACGAAAAAGTGCCAAAAAAGTGACGAAAACACGCCAAAAAGCCACAAAAAAGTAATGAAAAAGCAACAAAAGCATGAGACGTTACAGTGTTGCTCTCCAGTCAAGAAGCTTTTAGATTTGGGCAAAGCCGAACTGGAGAAAATGCTCTGGGTTAAGGCTAGAGGTTCACATATGTATTTGTGGAGGTGTCACATTTACGCTCATTTGGGCCGGGCTGACCAGAGTCCAGGGCTGGTTTTCAGTCCCAGTCCAGCCCCTGAAGTGGGAGGTCGGAAACCCCATGAGTAACTTAACTGTGAAACTAGTCTCCATTGGAAGTTATTCTGGAAGCCTGGAGGAAGCTGCTCTTTAAAACATCCACAGTGAACAGTCGACAGTTTCTTTCTGCTCATCTCTGCGCGTCCGTGAAAGAACAATAAAAAAAACGAGTGCATTTAAAAGTCAGCGCTTTGATTGGAAACAGACAGAGGATTTTTTTTAAAAGAGCCAAATACCTGCCGCTGATGAATCCAGTCTGCGGGGGAAAGTGCTACCACATTTGATATACGGAAAAGCTCAGCAAGGACGAGCTTAGAAAATAGATTTGTTTACGCGCCCGACCTGTCATTCTGAATTCCTCACATTCCCGCTCTGCGTTCAAGGCCGTTCTGTCAAATAACACACCTCTTCATTTACTGCTTTAGGGTCAGTCGGGGTCACTGGGTCATTAGTGCTTCTGTGTCAGTGGGTCAGATGAATCCGAACAAGCTTTAAGTCTATAACCATGTCTTATAAGGAAATGTCCAAGTCAGCTTTATGGTCAGTTTTAGCACATGAAGTTGGGGGGAGGGGAAGGGAAACTCATTATTTTTGCTTTAACCCCTTAACTCCCGCCTAAACCAAGCACATTTTCTCCAGTTTGGCTTTACCACAGTTCAAAAGCTTCTGGGAAAAAGCTGTGAAAATAGAGACAAAACTAAGACGAAAACAATGATGGAAATGTGTCTAATTTTTGACCTTTTTTTGGTCATTTTTTTGTACTTTTTTTGGTCACATTTTGATCACATTTTTGTAAAAAAAATTGTCACATTTTTGTCATTCTTTTGTCAATTTTTTATCAAATTTTTGTCATTTTTTTGTATTTTTTTTTGCTACGTTTTTGTCTTTTTTTTTGGTCCAATTTTTATCGATTTTTTGTCATTTTTTTGTCAATTTTTTGTCATTTTTTCGTCAATTTTTGTCTTTTTTTTGGTCATTTTTTGTACTTTTTTGTACTTTTTTGTCACATTTTGATCACATTTTTGTAAAAAAAAATTGTCACATTTTTGTCTTTTTTTATAAATTTTTTATCATTTTTTTGTCATTTTTTTTGTCACATTTTCGTCACATTTGTATCATTTTTTTGTCAAATTTTTATCAATTTTTTGTCATTTTTTGGTCACGTTTTTGTCACATTTTTGTCATTTTTTTGTCAATTTTTTGTCATTTTTTTGTCAATTTTTTATCAATGTTTTCTCACTTCTTTGTCACATTTCCATCATCAGTTTTGTCGCTATTTTCACAGCTTTTTTCCAGAAGCTTTTGGATTGGGGTAAAGCCAAACTGGAGAAAATGCTCTCGGTTCAGGCTGGAGTTAAGAGGTTAACAGGTATTTGATCCCTTATTTGCATAATAATATTTCTCAAAATCATAGCCAGAGGTTCTGTTGCAGGAGGGCCCGATTTGGCACCCGGGCCTGACGTTGCCCACCCCTGCTTTAGAGACTGGAGAGGCCCAGTCTTTGTGTTTGTGCAGGCTCTCATTCGCCCAGGAAGTATTAACTGTATTAACACTAGAAAGAAAAGGCTGCTCAAGTCCAAACCCACACACCACCCCCACATCAGAGCGTTTGTGCCGTGCCCCGCCCCCTCAGCAGAGCTCCGGCGTGCGGGACGTCCTGCACAGCTCAGCAATCTCTGGTCTCACTGAGTAAACAGCGGTGTGACATGTGGCAGCCTGACCTCTCGGCCCGGCGATAACGTCCCTGCCGTCGGCCCGCTAACTGCCCCACACGCGGGTGACAATTATACCACCGCGACCGCTGACCGGGAGCGGCATCTGCGAAGACCGGGGGACGATCTCCAACCGGATCATTAGCAGCGAGAATAAGCGAGAGGTTCAGTGGTTTTAGACTAAACTGATGCCACAAAACAAGAACACTCAGTCAGCTTTACATTTCTAACAGTGTATTCAAACATTTATAGTTGTTATTACACTTTAACCCCTTAACTCCCGCCTGAACCAAGAGCATTTTCTCCAGTTTGGCTTTACCCAAATCCTGTAGGCCAGTGTAACGCCTCATTTGAAAGCTAAGATTTATAAAACTAAATGGATCTTTTTCCTCACATTATTAGATTTTTTTTCATCGCTTTTTTTGTCGGGCAGTCATCTCATTTTTGTCAAATTTTCGTGACTTTTTTGTCACTTTTTCGTCAATTTTTTAGCATTTTTTCGTGAAATTATTGTTACTTTTTTGTCAAATTTTTGTCCATTTTTTGTCACTTTTTCGTCCAATTTTTCGATTTTCTTTTGTCCATTTTTTGGTCACTTTTTCGTCAAATTGTTATCACTTTTTGTCCATTTTTTCTAGATTTTTTGTCAAATTTTTGTCTTTTTTTGTCAAATTCTTATCACTTTTTTGTCCATTTTGTCTCAGTTTTTCGTCAATTTTTTCTCACTTTTTTGTCAATTTTTTCTCATTTTTTTGTCCATTTTTTGTCCATTTTTTGTCACTTTTTCGTCAAATTATTCGCATTTTTTCGTCAAATTCTTATCACTTTTTTGTCAAATTTTTGTCAATTTTTTGTCACTTTTTCTGCTGTTTTTTTCTCACTTTTTTCCATTTTCTCCTTGTTTTCGTCTCAGTTTTGTTGCTATTTTCACACATTTTTTCCAGAAGCTTTTAGATTGACTTGGATGACTTGGATCTTATTCCAACATTAGGAGCTTTTTCCATCTTCTTCCCCTGGTGTTTCTCTGCTGTAAAACTGCCACCAGCTTTTCTTCCTTTATGCTGAATTTGTTAAGAAAAAAGAAGCCGCTTTTGAACATTTTACAAACGTCTTTTCAAGCACAAAGTAATCGCTCACTTTGCGCCGTGTTCTTTTTCTTTGATGATTATTAGCATGTTCGCCACTGGTGCCACATACAAACCCACCGACTTCAGAATCCCCTGGGTAAAGCTTTCACCCCTTTTTTTTTTTTTTTTTGAAGCCATTAACGCCTTAACTCCCACCTGAACCGAGCACATTTTCTCCAGTTTGGCTTTACCCCAGTCCAAAAGCTTCTGGAAAAAAGGTGTGAAAAAGCAACAAAAACTGAGACGAAAACAATGATGGAAATGTGACAAAAAAGTGAGAAAACTGAGACAAAAAAGTGATGAAAAATTTATGAAAGAGTGGCAAAAATGTCACAAGAAATTGACAAACAATGGATGAAAAAATGACAAAAATGTGACAAAATTTAAAAAAAAAGACAAAAAATTGATAAAAAAATTGACAAAAAAAATGACAAAAATGTGACAAAAAAATTACAAAAAATTGATAAAAAATTGACGAAAATATTACAAAAATGTGACAAAAAATGACAATAAAATGACAAAAAAGTGATAAAAATTTGACCCCAAAAAATCAAAAATTTGTCAAAAACATCACCAAAAAATGACAAAAATGTGATAAAAATTGGACAATAAAATGACAAAAAAGTTAAAGAAAAATGAGTTGAATACCCAACAAAAAAAATGATGTAAATAAAATCTGATGACGTGAGGAAAAAGATCCTCTCGGTCCAGGCGGGAGTAAGAGGTTAAAGGATCTGTAAGTGAAATGATGTGAGGCTCTTTCAAACACTGAGGTTTCGATGTTTTCAGTCCCTTCTGTGCAAAAAAATCACAAGGAAACTAAACAGTTTCAAGGGGAGGCACTACAGGCAATTCTTTGGGCCAAATTGGTTTCTTAAAGCCACTAGACGCCAAAAGTTGGGGTCATTTTGTACTCACTACTGCCACCATCAGGTCTTACGTGTAACTGCAGCTTCTATATTAAGCTTGTGCATGACGGCACTTCAGACCCGAATAAACACCTTTCTGAGTGACAGTGCAGGATTTTAGAGGCAGTTGTGATGAATATGGCTCATTCTACACATTAGGACCTTACTGGAACATGTAGAGGGAGTAAAATACATCATTTTAACATTTTTAAAGTCCGTATAGTCCCGTTAAGGGTCATGCGATATTTACAAATCTGTACAATTATCACAGTTAAGGGATTTACTACAATCTCCACAAAAGTAAGTCAGAAAACGTCATTGATTTTGTCAGATATCAGCGCAAGTGCTTAACAAAAATACAATAAAATCAAAAAACATGGCTGATGTTTCTTTTCCTGTCCCACAATATTTATCATGACGAGCTGGAAAATAGCCAGTACGTCGCGCTCTGAGCCGCTCCAGACTCCGTGCGTCAGTCTGCCGGCGCTGGAGCCCCTCGGACCGACTGCGAAGAGGTTATTGACGTAAACACGAGAGAAGAGGTGCAGCGGGTTTTCTCTGAGAGCCACTTCAGACTCACTCAGCCCCGTCCAGACGCCTCTCAGACCGACTGCATAAACAAACTCTGCGTCCTGGGGAGAACCTCGGAGGAAGACGGAGCGAGGAGGAAGTGATACTGCGTAATATTATCTCAATAAACCATCAGAAATATGGAAACATGGGATGCCTTCGGAATTTACTTTGTCACTCAAAAAGAACTCTCCTTAAAGGGACTATACGGAGTTTAAAAATGTTAAGATTGTGTATTTTCCCTCAGCTACATGTTCCAGTAAGGTCCTAATGTGTAGAATGAGCTCCTGTTCACCACAACTGTCTCTAAAATCCTGCACTGTCACTCAGAGGGCCAGATCTTGTGACTGGCGCAGTCCGTGCGCAACTCTAAAGGCAACGTGGTTCACGCGCGATCTTGCATGTGGCGCAGGTTTTGAGCTAAAGGCTGCGCCGCTGAGGAGAGGGCGTTATTTAAGAAAAAGAGGCGACTGAGGCGTGGTTCAGCACTCGCTCTTCTATGGCAACCTTCACATTATGTTCCTCTTTACATCGCGCTGCCTCGTCTTCTTCCTTAGAATCGACGTCAAATTGAAAACAAAAGCGAAATTGCCTTGAAAAGTCTGTTTGAGCGTCGGTTACGCACGGGTTTACTTTGATACAGTAGATCAACGCGCTCACCCCGAACACCAAACACACGCCTAACACCAAAACAACAACAGTTTTCCATAAATAAACCACACGTGCCTCAACTGCCACAACACCAGGTCTGATCTGAATTTTAAGGAGACTTTTCCATCGTGTGTCAGTCTTTACCTCCTGATGATGCTCCTTGTGCAGCCACAGCTCCGTCCAAAAGAAAGAAGCGCATTTCACAGGGCGCAGAGCAACTTTTTTTTTCTTTTCAATTCAGCCGCTCGAGGAATCCTGCAGCTGTAGCGTAAATGTTCCAACACGCTACAGTTTTCTTGCAACTGCTGCATAACTCTGTAACTCCTCCGCAGACGATATGACAGTTTCTGATCAGTTAAATCCTGTACATTTCGTAACTTTGCGCATTCGAACAGCGTCCAACTGCTGCCTCTCTGTCCCGCCCGCTCAGCTTGGATCTGCAGTAGCGGAGGGACACTTTTATTTCTTTAATCTTTGCTAAACATTGCAAGTTGCATCAGCATGTTACGCGTTTACAGGACAACCCCCCCCCCCCCCCCCCCCCCCGGCAACCCACCGCCTTCCGCAGGTCTGGGGAAAGCATGGGGAGGGGGCGGCACCACAACATCACAATGCGAGTCTGTCCACCCTCCTGTCCTGCCCACTTTTTGTGCCAGGTATGACACTGAAGATTGCAAGGAGCGCCACCCGTCTGCGCAGTCGTCTGCTCTACAGCCTGCGCTATATGAACCACAAGATCTGGCCCTGAAAGTTGATAATTCTGGTCCAAATTGCCGTCGTGCACGAGCTTAATATAGGAGCTGCAGTTACACGTAAGACCTGAGGTGGCAGTAGTGAGTATAACATGACCAACTTGCATCTAGTCTATTAATCAGTCAGACATTTTGAAACAGGTAATAACCAAGTATGTTTTGTGTCGACTTGTGTTACTAGTATGACTTTGAAGGTTCAGAGTCAGACACTGGGATTAGAGATGTTGAATTATTTTACGAGTCGTTTACCTTCTAGTTTCAGCCGCAATCTGCAGGTCGCCCTCAGAGGTGACCTTTGCAAACTTCTGAGGGCGACTTTCAGATCACGGCTGAAACATGTAAAGGTAAAATAATTCGATTGTATACAGGTATTAACCAAGACCAATCAAGAGGTATTAAATCTGATTGTAATAATGTTTCTTAAAATCATCTTGAGGGCCAGAGGTTCAGTGCTGGAGGGCCAGATTTGGCAACCGGGCCTGACGTTGCCTACCCCTGATATAAAAGGTACATTATTGCTCTCACCGTGACAGTGTGAGGATGAGCAGTTTGTGAGTCACGTGACAAAAGTGACACCCACCAAAAAGTGGCAAAAATGTCACGAGAAATTGACAAAATGACAAAAAAATGACAAAAAAATGACAAAAAAATGACAAAAAAATGACAAAAAAATGACAAAAAAATGACAAAAAAATGGACAAAAATGTGACAAAAAATTAACAAAAATGTGACAAAAAAATGACAAAAAAATGACAAAAAATTGACAAAAAAAATTGCAAAATATTGACAAAAAAATGACAAAAATGTGACCAAAAAATGACAAAAATTTGATAAAAATTGACGAAAAAAATGACAAAAAGTTACAAAAATGAGTTGAATTCCCAACAAAAAAATGATGGGAAAAAAATGTGATGACGTGAGGAAAAAGATCCTCTCGGTTCAGGCAGGAGTTAAGGGGTTAAAAGGCCTGTACATGCATTAAAACATTTAGGATTTCTAATGATTTCTAACTATCCTTTGACCTCACCTAAATACTGTCGATAACAGCGGAAAATACTTTGAGCAGGCGAACAGACTCTGAAAAGTCACACATTAGGATTGAACAACGCTTCTCCTTTTTTTATTTCTAAAGCACTGACTGTTCCGTGTTACCATAGAGATCGAATACACAGTTCATTATGCATCATACTGCAGCATCGCCCCTCAAATTATTGTTGGATGAGCGTTAAATAAGCTGAAAATCCTCAGCAAACAACTCGAAAGCATTGAAAGGAGCATCTTCTTCTCTCTCTGTTTATAAAAGTCGCACTGCGGAACAAACCGGGTCACAGGACGCTTTAACATAATAATATAAACAAACAGAAGCTCATCCGGACACAGACAAGGTTATTTTTTTATCAAACAAAGCATCAGAGGAACCAAAATAATAGAATAAAAACAATTTACTGCAGGGTGAAAGTCACACAGTATGGCTTTGATTTCACCAAATAAGTGAATGACTCCTTTCCATGACGCTCTCACTTAGAACGAATAAAAGAACGGAAATAAAGTCATCGTGCGTTACCTTGATGCGTAGTTTTAACCTCTTACCACCCGCCTGAACCAAATGCATTCTGTCCTCTTTGGCTGTTATATAGGCCTGTGGAACACCTCATTTGAAAGCTAAGACCCACAAAACTGATCTTTTTCACATTTTTGTTTAATTTTTGTCATTTTTTTGTTTAATTTTTGTCATTTTTTTGTTTAATTTTTTCACATTTTTGTTTAATTTTGTCACATTTTTGTTTAATTTTTGTCACTTTTTTGTTTAATTTTTGTCACATTTTTGTTGAATTTTTGTCGCATTTTTGTTGAATTTTTGTCACATTTTTGTTGAATTTTTGTCACATTTTTGTAGAATTTTTGTCACATTTTTGTGGAGTTTTTGTCACATTTTTGTTTAATTTTTTTTCACATTTTTGTTTAATCTTTGTCACTTTTTGGTTGAATTTTTGTCATTTTTTTGTTTAATTTTTTTCACATTTTTGTTTAATCTTTGTCACTTTTTGGTTGAGCTTTTGTCACTTTTTGGTTGAATTTTTGTCACATTTTTGTTGAATTTTTTTCACATTTTTGTTGAATTTTTGTCACTTTTTGGTTGAATTTTTGTCATTTTTTTGTTTAATTTTTTTCACATTTTTGTTTAATCTTTGTCACTTTTTGGTTGAGTTTTTGTCACTTTTTGGTTGAATTTTTGTCACATTTTTGTTTAATTTTTTTCACATTTTTCTTTAATTTCTTTCACATTTTTGTTTAATTTTTTTCACATTTTTCTTTAATTTTTTTCACATTTTTCTTTAATTTTTGTCACTTTTTGGTTGAATTTTTGTCACATTTTTGTAGAATTTTTGTCACATTTTTGTGGAGTTTTTGTCACATTTTTGTTTTATTTTTTTCACATTTTTGTTTAATCTTTGTCACTTTTTGGTTGAGTTTTTGTCACATTTTTGTTGAGTTTTTGTCACATTTTTCTTTAATTATTTTCACATTTTTGTTTAATTTTTGTCACTTTTTGGTTGAGTTTTTGTCACTTTTTGGTTGAATTTTTGTCACATTTTTGTGGAATTTTTTTCACATTTTTGTGGAGTTTTTGTCACATTTTTGTTTAATTTCTTTCACATTTTTGTTTAATTTTTTTCACATTTTTGTTTTATTTTTGTCACTTTTTGGTAGAATTTTTGTCACATTTTTGTGGAATTTTTGTCACATTTTTGTTGCGTTTACATCCTTGTTTTCTTCTCATTTTTATGGCTATTTTGGTGCTTTTTTTCCAAGAAGCTTTTTGATTAGGGTAAACCTGAACTGGAGAAAACAGGATCCGTTCAGGCGGGAGTTAAGAGGTTAATCAGCGTATTGACCGAGCTGCCTCTGTAATGCACCCATGTCACGTCCCTGTTATACACGTCTATTTTCAGACGCTGCCGACTCATGAACTGTTTGAATGAATAAAAATAGCTTCGATCGATACATTTCAAGGGCGCGTCACTAACCCCCCCCCCCCCCCCTGGAGGTTCAGTGGAGTCGGCTGTTCATAATAAAAAAGCACTTTAGTCTGAAGCCTCTCGATCTTCTATTTCGTCACAAATGATGATGTATGGCAGCTCTGTGGCACTTTCCAGCAGCAGTCACGCAATCCATTAACCTCTTAACTCCCACATGAACCGAGCACGTTTTCTCCAGTTTGGCTTTACCCCAGTCCAAAAGCTTCTGGAAAAACGCAGTGAAAATAGCAACAAAACTGAGACGAAAACAATGACGGAAATGTGACAAAAATGTGATTAAAGGTAGACAAAAAAATGACAAAAATGTGACAAAAAATGACAAAAATTTGATCAAAAATTGACGAAAAAAATGTCAAAAGTGTGACAAAAAAATGTGACAAAAAAATGTCAAAAATGTGACAAAAATGTGACAAAAAATGTCAAAAATGTGACAAAAATGTGACAAAAAATGACAAAAATGTGACAAAAAATGACAAAAATTGGATTAAAAATGGACAAAAAAATGACAAAAATGTGACAAAAATGTGACAAAAATGTGACAAAAAATGACAAAAATTTGATCAAAAATTGACGAAAAAATGACAAAAAAATGACAAAAAAAATGACAAAAATGTGACAAAAAATGACAAAAATTTGATCAAAAATTGACGAAAAAATGACAAAAAAAATGACAAAAATGTGACAAAAAAATGACAAAAATGTGACAAAAATGTGACAAAAAAATGTCAAAAATGTGACAAAACATGACAAAAATTTGATTAAAAATTGACAAAAAATTACAAAAATGTGACAAAAAATGACAAAAAATTGATCAAAAATTGACGAAAAAATGACAAAAATGTGACAAAAAAATGACAAAAATGTGACAAAAAATGACAAAAAATGACAAAAATTTGATCAAAAAAATGACAAAAAAATGACAAAAATTGGACAAAAAAATGACAAAAAAATGACAAAAAAATGACAAAAATGTGACAAAAAATGAGTTACAAAAATGAGTTGAATACCCAACAAAAAAATTATGGAAAACAAAATCTGATGACGTGAGGACAAAGATCCTCTCGGTTCAGGCGGGAGTTAAGAGGTTAAAGGTGCCTTGACATTTTGTGGCACCATGGCTGTATGGGTGGTTAAGCACGGCACCTTTACTGTCCATCATAACGCTCCAGGATCAACTGTTTTGTAGGTTTTCTGGCGAGAGGCTTCGTCAGCAGTGAAAACCTGCCGGAAACTCTAAAACCAACTGACCCCGGAGCATCAAAGGCCACAGTGATGCAAAGTAAAGGCACCACACTGGACGATCATGCAGCTTCTGGGTCACTGTAAGTTCAATAGGCACAAATAAAAAGTTGTACGGCAAAAAAAAAAAACTCATATGGGATGACGTTGATTGACGGTCTCTTCTAGATGAAAGAATGACATGGTAAAAAGCTCTAGTTTTGCACACACACAAAAAACCTTCCAGTATCATCGAACTCTCAGGTAATCTTCCACTGCCCTCCTCCATCTTCAGGTGCTGCTTCTGCCACCTGACTATTAAATAACCCCATGATTATACATTGCACAGCCCTACATTTCCTATTAATAACACATTCTACAGATCACACCCACAGCATTTCAACAGCAGATATAAGTAATACAAAAGTAAGTAAGCACACCACAGGAAAATGGCACAACTGTGGAGATTATGACTAAACTTTGTAGGACGACAGAAAATGACATAACAATAAAAACAAGACTGACGACATAACAAACTCAAAGCAGGAACTAAACCTCCCGGATCAGAGCGTATCTATTATATTATCACGACAGGCTTGGCTTTGACTCGTGTTGATTACTGGTTTGATTTGTTGCCACTTTGCGGTTTCGTTATTTTCATTACAAGTTGTGAAGTGTCTTGTTTCTGTTTTACGAAACCCATCTCACAAAATCAACATTGGCTTTGGTTTTGTAGGATTTGTGAGCCGACTTTTCACCCCACATTCAGACAATATTTGACCTTCCAAGCACCGTCTGGCAGAAATCAGGGTAAACTCTAGAACTGAAGAGCTAAACTGGGCCTAAATGGAGTCGATATGGAGTTTGAGAACCACTGGAGAATAACACGGGTTAGGATATTATTCTATTCTATTGTCTAATGTTAGTGGGAGCAGCAGAAACCTTAACCTCTTAACTCCCGCCTGAACCGAGAGCATTTTCTCCAGTTCAGCTTAACCCAAATCCTGTAGGCCAGTGTAACGCCTCATTTGAAAGCTAAGATCTACAAAACTAAATTGATCTTTTTCCTCACGTCATCAGATTTTTTTTCATCACTTTTTTTGTTGGGCAGTCATCTCATTTTTGTCACTTTTTCGTCCATTTTTTAGATTTTTTTAGTCTTTTTTTGTCCATTTTTTTGTCACTTTTTCGTCCATTTTCTCTCAATTTTTTGTCAAATTTTTCTCACTTTTTTGTCAAAATTGTGTCTATTTTTGTTAATTTTTGTATATTATTTTGTCACTTTTTCGTCATTTTTTTTTATTTTTTTTGTCTTTTTTGTCAATTTTTTGTCACTTTTTCGTCAATTTTTCTCCATTTTTTGTCAAATTTTTCTCACTTTTTTTTCCAAATTTTGTCAATTTTTGTCATTTTTTTGTAATTTTTTTGTACATATTTTGTCACTTTTACGTCCATTTTTTCTAAGGCTGTCAATAGATTAATTTTTTTAATCGCGATTAATCGCACTTGTGAAATGCGATTAATCATGATTAATCGCAGTTATTTTTTTTCTGATAATTATATTCATTTTTTATGTTTTTTATGTTTTATCCAACATAAAACACTTACATTTAAAGCATGTGATTACTGATTGCACATTTCATTGACCAAATCCACAGTTTCATATTTATGTGAGAAGCCCAACAGCTGATAACCGGGATCTTCAGCCATTTCTGAAGATCCGGGGATTGATAACTCACTTTTTAGACATTTTCTTTTGTGCTGAACCTTTAGGACAGAAACTGCAAACTTTTAGGTTCATGAAATAGAATATAAGGACAAAATGTTTTTTTTTGTGTTGAAATAGGATGATTAAGTTAATCGCGATTAATTTAATTATTTTTGCGATTAATTTGATTAATCGCAATTAATGTTGACAGCCCTAATTTTTTCTCAATTTTTCGTCAAATTTTTCTCACTTTTTTGTCAAAATTGTGTCCATTTTTGTCAATTTTTGTAATTTTTTTGTCACTTTTTCGTCAATTTTTGTGATTTTTTTGTCAATTTTTTGTCACTTTTTCGTCATTTTTTTGTCCAATTTTTCTCAAGTTTTCGTCGAAATTTTGTCAATTTTTGTCATTTTTTGTCACTTTTACGTCATTTTTTTCTCAATTTTTCGCCAAATTTTTCTCACTTTTTGTCAAAATTGTGTTAATTTTTGTCAATTTTTGTACATTTTTTGTCACTTTTTCCTCAATTTTTCCTCACTTTTTTCCACATTTTCATCCTTGTTTTCGTCTCAGTTTCGTCGCTATTTTCACACCTTGTTGCCAGAAGCTTTTGGATTGGGGTAAAGCTGGAGAAAATGTGCTCGGTTCAGGTGGGAGTTACGAGGTTAAGTGTCCAGATCTCAATTGGTAAAGTATCTGAGAGCCTAAAAAAGATCATCCAATTGTAGCCAAATTCAACACAGATTTTTTTCCAAAGGTCCGGACAACTGCGCAAATCTTTTGATTGTCGTACTTGCAATAATCTCTGTTGGCGAGAGTTCCACTGACCCGATCACAGAGAAGCAGATTTACATTTTGTGACGCTGCATTCTCCTCTAGAAGTGGATCGAGTCGTTCATTTTATCAGTACATAAAGTTACACATTTTCTCAGAGGAGGTGCCGTGACTCCATGGATCATTTTAAAAAGTCTGCAAACATTAGAGTAGAATATTAACTATTAAAATTCAGAATTCCAGACTTATTTAGTATCTGACAGCGGTGAGAGCGCCTGGGTTTCTTATCATGGATCTTGAAGTCATATTTATATAATGATTCAAGAGGCCCCAGAACCGTTTAACCTCTTAAAGCGCTGAAATATTATTTTTGTCTCAGATCTTGGCGTTTGGTCACATTTGAGCTCCGCCCACTCTGAGTCTCTGTGATCTGATTGGCTTCAGAGTTACACTGTAGGTCAGACACCGTGAGTCACAGTAACATGACGCTAAATAGTGAGCTCTTTATTTTCTGTAGAAAGGCTGAGGCCTCATTGCTCTTCAGGCACAAACTGAGAAGTGAAGAAAGAAGTCATGGAGATTCTGCGTTAGAACAAAAACAAACCTTTATCGTTTGTATCTGCTGTAGGTCATGTTTGTCCCAGTTCCTCTGAGTCGTGGTGCAGCAGGACTGATGTGGACAGATGTTACAGAAGAAGCTCATGAGGTTCATTTCTTCAACAGTTACTATAGTAACTATTTTCTCCAAAGTAAAAGTAGATCTACCACAGTCCTGTCCACATCTGTCACGGTCCACCATGACCCACCACGACTCAGAGGAACTGGGACACACATGACCTACAGCAGATCATAGATTTGGATATTTCTTCAACCTTTAGAAGCATCAATCACATGTTTGTTTTTTGTAATAATTTCTCCTATATTTGTTGCTTTTACCATATTTGAGTTTCAGAATATGATATAACTCTTATATCCAGCAGAAGTCTGAAGTTCTGTCTAAAGCAGAAGCTCCGTGACTTCCTTCTTCACTTCTCAGTCTGTGACTGAAGAGCAATGAGGCCTCAGCCTTTTTACTGGAAACAAAGAGCTCACTGTATTTAGCGTCATGTTACTGTCACTCATGGTGTCTGACCTAAAGTCTCACTCTGAAGAGTCAGTTCACATTTACACTGAGAAGGTTGGAAGGGCGCCCCCTTGTGTCACCTTGCATCCAAATGCCCGGAACATGACAGCAGGTCCTATACGGGCTCAGGTATTCTAAGGGGTTAAAAGCCTTGTGACCAACTCAATATACAACACATAAAGTGTGACAAGATCATGGAGTTCAGGTACAAACGGGACGCTTCTGTGGCAAAGGACCCCCGCATCTAAAGTTGGAGAAGTTAAATTTGAAGTCAGAGTTGGGTCCAGGGTTACGCCTAAGTAGGTGAATTCATCAACATTTTTTATTTCATTGCCATCAATAAAAATAGTTGGATAATTGATACGTTTACCTCAATTTGTAAAAAACATTGCGACTGTTTTGTGACTGTTTAATGACAGTTTTGTGCCAAATCCACAATGATGAGGAAGACCCTCAGCATGGACTCACCTGAAAGGGCAGCATGCCGCTCCCGTCCGCCCTGAACTCGTCCATCCAGCACGTCTTGGGCCCGAGCGGTCTGGGGAACTTCGGGGGCGCGATGACGCTCCCGTTCCCGTAGGGCTTCTTCATGGGGGAGATGGGGTTCAGCTGAGAGGGCATCCCCCCGACGCCCACTCCCACCCCGACCCCCACCCCGACCCCCACCGCCCTCCTCGGGTCCCTGCCGTGCTGCTGCATCCCTCCGCTCCAGGGGTTGGACGGCGCGGAGGAGCTCCAGTTTTGGGTTTGGTTATTCCAGTGTGAACCCGACGAGGATGTGGCGGGACACGAGCCCTTCGACATGCCGTGGTACGCGCTTCTCTGTGGGAAACTCATCTGATTGGGGCTGACTGGGGACCTCCTCTGCTGCTGCTGCTGCTGCTGCTGCTGCTGCTGCTGCTGCTGCTGCTGCTGGGACTGCTGGGACTGTGGCGCTAAGCCTATCTGCGTAAAATTCCCACCGAACACGGGATTCACGTGGGGGAAATTCTGGAACAGCATCGTCCCGTTCACGGAGGGCATCGGCGGGAAGTAGCCGCTGTCCTCCGCCGCGCTCCCCGTGGACCAAGCGCTCCCGAATGAGGAGTTCGGGGAGGGCAGGGAGCCGCCGGTGTCGTGCGTTTGGAGCGGCTGGTGCGGGAAGCTCAAGCCGGGGAGCAGAGGCGACTCCATGGGCGCTTTATCCCGGCTGCCTCCTCCGCTGGACTCCGCGTCGGACGAGGACGAGGAGGACGAGGTGGGCTCCAGGGAAGGTGTGGAGGCAGAGGGGAGAAGGAGAAGAGGAGGAGGGTCCGCTTGGTCTTGCTGCGGCTGATGATGATGTCTGTCCATCAATAAATCATCCTGCATGGTTTGTCGAGCTGAATGAGAAAGACACGAGGAGTTAATGTTGTTGTGCGCGAGGTCGTACCCCGGGTGCCTATGGCCGCTGTAGTATCTGATCAGCTGGGACAAGTCCGACAGCGATATGACGTTGGACGGACCGGGCGAGTGCAAAGCGAGCGCGTGATCATCCATTTAGAAGAAGACAGAAGTTAAGGGAGGAAAAAAAAAATCTATGACGGAGCAAAAAAAAAAAGGCTACAAACTTTCAGAATGAACCAGGCATAGACACGATACGAAATGATCCGCGAAAGGGAAGCGCGCTCTCCGGCGGACTTCGCCACGTCTCGCTTTTCCCTTCCCTTCCACGCAGGAGCCGAGCAGCAAACTGATTCCACTGTGTGCGTTTTCCTGGACCAAGGACCTCCCCCCCCCCCCCCCGTAAGTTCATTTGCATACGTCAGTAAATACAGCTGTCCTTCAAAACAAGGTTAAAGGTACATTTATCTTCACGACAGGACTCCTATATACGCGGCGACATCGCGATTACGCACGGGCTTTTTTTTTCGGTTTTTTGCGCACGCGTAAAGGTGTAATGGCACAAGCGGGAAGTCGTGCCAAGTTCTGTGAAGATCCCGAGGCTGGTTCACGTGTGTGTTGTGTCGAACGAGCCTGCGGTGTTTTGTGAAGGTTTAACCCCTTGACTCCCGCCTGAACCGAGCGCACGAGTTTGGCTTTACGACTACTAGTCCAAAAGCTTCTGGGAAAAAGCGGTGAAAATAGCGACAAAACTGAGACGAAAACAATGATGTCACAAGAAATGGACGAAAAAATGGACGAAAAAATGGAAGAAAAAATGACGAAAAAATTACAAAAATGTGATAAAAATTTCACCAAAAATGACAAAAAAAATGACAAAAAATGGACGAAAAAATGACAAAAATGTGACAAAAATTTGATAACAAATTGACAATTTTTTTAATCAAATGTTTATCAAATGTGATAAAAAATGTGATAAAAAATGACAAAAAATTGACGAAAAATGACAAAAATGTGATAAAAAATTTGATAACAAATTGACAATTTTTTTAATCAAATGTTTATCAAATGTGATAAAAAATGTGATAAAAAATGACAAAAAATTGACGAAAAATGACAAAAATGTGATAAAAAATTTGATTAAAATTTGACAAAAATAATGACAAAAATGTGACAAAAATGTGACAAAAAATGTGACAAAAAATGACAAAAAATTGAAGAAAAAATGACAAAAATGTGACAAATTTTTTTTAAAAATGTGACAAAAAATGGACGAAAAAATGACAAAAATGTGACAAAAATTTGACGAAAAAATGACAAAAATGTGACAAAAATGTGATAAAAATGTGACCAAAAAATGACAAAAAAAATGAAGAAAAAAATGACAAAAATGTGACAAAAAAATGGATAAAATGTGACAAAAATGTGACAAAAAATTGATAAAAATTTGACAAAAAACTGAAAAAAAATTTGACAAAAATTGGATAAAAAAAATTGACGAAAAAATGACAAAAACGTGACAAAAAATGAGTTGAATACCCAACAAAAAAATGATGGAAAAAAAAATCAGATGACGTGAGGAAAAAGATCCTCTCGGTTCAGGTGGAAGTTAAGAGGTTAACAGCCCGGTTGCGCACACTGGCAGACAATGCCCTAGATCCGCATTGAGTCACACCGCTGGAAACGAAACAAACTGTTCCTGGACTAAAAAAAAAAAAAAAAAAACGCCGCTCACCTTCACGTTGTTATCAGGAAAAGGCTAAAAAATAATTCTAAAATGATATTGCGTGCAGCGTGTACGTTCAGTTCATGGCCTGGCTTTTTATTGCAACGTCCACAATACATCTTGGCACGCTGTCATCACTACCATCTCCAAATATAGCCGGTGAAATGGGCTGTAATTCTGTAGATTAATGAGCGTTTGGACCAGAACTGACTCAGTAAATACTCCTGCACACACTCCTATAATCTGAACTAATGGCACTGGCACAACTTCACAGCTCTCGCTCGTACATGACTGTAGCTGCATTGCACACCGCGCACCCCAACCGCCTCTTTAATCCCGTGTTTTCTCCTCCAAAGCGCTTCTTCCAAGGTCACCAAAACCGGCGCACCGAAGCCGGCACCGCGCGCCCCCCAGCCCGGCTGCCCTCTCGCCTTTTCACCCGCTCAGATCCGAGGCATCCGATACATGTCACGGAGCTGTCTTTGCCCCCCCGTTATAATAATCCATATGCCCCCCCCCCCCCCCCTTTCAAACAGACGACACACGCATGCACCGCGCAGTGGCCGCCCCTCCTTTAAGTTGAGGACATTACCTTTATCCTTCACCGTTTTAGGGGAGTCTGTAAAGGAGAAGAATAAAAAAAAAAGACAGTCAGTTTGCCACGACTGGGCTGATATGACAAACGAGCTGCCCCTGTGCCGAGAGTCAGCAGTTGCCTCAACAGCTGATTGCGGCGCATGGATGATGCCGAGGAGGATGCTGGGAGATGTAGTTTGCTCAGAGAGAGATAGAACTGAAGCGTTTTTGCTGCAATGTGTTTTATGTGCAGATGTTAAGCGGCTCGTGGTGTAAAAATGCAGCGACAAAAATGACAAAAATGTGACAAAAAATGACAAAAAATTGATAAAAATTTGACCAAAAAAATTACAAAAATGTGACGAAAAAATTACAAAATTGTGACAAAAAAATGACAGAAATGTGACAAAATGTGACAAAAATGTGACCAAAAAGGACAAAAATGTGACAAAAATGACAAATATTTGATAAAAATGTGACCAAAAAAATTACAAAAATGTGACAAAAAATTACAAAAAAAGACAAAAATGTGACCAAAAATTTACAAAAAAATTACAAAAATGTGACAAAAAAATAACAAAAAATATGACAAAAATGTGACAAAAAAGGACAAAAATATGACAAAAAAATGACAAAAAATTTGACAAAAAACATGAAGAAGAAAAAAGACAAAAAAATGACAAAAATGTGATAAAAAAATGGACAAAAAATGACCAAAAAAAGGACAAAAAAGTTACAAAAATGAGTTGAATACCCAACAAAAAAATGGTGGGAAAAAAATCTGATAACGTAAGGAAAAAGATCCTCTCGGTTCAGGCGGGAGTTAAGAGGTTAAATCGTTTCTGTAATAAGAGATTACATTTAAGACCCGTGGGTGGAGGTCTCGTGGTGCAGGTCTTGCCCAGAGGTTTATGACTTTTCAAAAATTGTGGGTTTATGTAGCCTATGTCATAATTCAAAAATAGTAATGATGCATAACATATAAGACACCTCCCACCAACTGCACGGGACTATAGAGGAGCTATTATGTCATTCCCTCATTAAAAACATGGCTGAAGTGTTGCCTTGGCACATTCACGTATTTCTGAGTAATCTGTAAAAACTCTGATGGCGGCCATTTTAGGGATAGGTTTGCCTGAGTCCTCCTAGGAACGCCCCCACCTCCTGGAGACGCCTCCGAGCTTTCGTCACCAGCCGAGTAACCAACCACTGCTCCTCAGCAGAACCCCCTCCCCACTGATGCCACTGCCTACTGCTACTGCTACTGCTGCTACTGCTACTGCTGCTACTGCTACTACTACTACTGCTACTGCTACTACTGCTACTGCTACTGCTGCTACTGCTACTGCTGCTACTGCTACTACTACTACTGCTACTGCTACTACTGCTACTGCTACTACTACTACTACTACTGCTACTACTGCTACTACTACTGCTACTGCTACTGCTACTGCTGCTACTGCTACTGCTGCTACTGCTACTACTACTACTGCTACTGCTACTACTGCTACTGCTACTACTGCTACTACTACTGCTACTACTGCTACTGCTACTACTGCTACTGCTACTACTACTACTACTACTGCTACTACTGCTACTACTACTGCTACTGCTACTACTGCTACTGCTACTATTGCTACTGCTACTGCTACTACTGCTACTGCTGCTACTGCTACTGTAACGTGGATGACTCTGCGTTGTGTTATTTAGTAACGGTCAGGAGACGGGGTTGTTTCACAAGGGTTCTTTATCTGTGCAACAGACAAAAACGGCTGGTCAGCCTTGAACCTGGAACACGAACACTCATAGCAGCTCGGCTGCGCATTGACAGAATGGTTAAAATAAATACAATAAATGTAAAAATAAATAAATGTACCTGTGCAACAGACAAAAACGGCTGGTCAGCCTTGAACCTGGAACACGAACACTCATAGCAGCTAGTGGGGGGGTACACGTTATAAACCGTTAGTGGTGGTTTAACAAATAATCAAATAAAAATGTAGAAATTATATAACTAAAACATGTCCTTAATAATTCTACTATCATATGACATTCATACAAATGATAATTAAATGTAGAAATAAAACTTAAACAGACACCCCAACAACCGTGACCTTACCTCGGCTGCGCATTGACAGAATGGTGCCGAGCTCACGTCGCCCCCACTATTTATAGAGTTTGCCGCCACTAGAGGGCGCTGCCCCACGATTAACACCAGTATCAAGTGGAATACAATAATTTTACTGTTACATTCCCCTCTGCTGAATTCCACTTGACCCATAACAAAAAAAAACAAAATAGACCAGCACTGCACAGGGTACAAAAAAAAATACAGCGTGTAAAATCCATACTTATGTGTACAGGGAACATATAAAGCACTCTAGTTCCCAACCGTACTAGCGAGGTTATGTCGAGCACCTGACACAGCTACAAAACCCAGCAAAATAACTATCCCCGAGGGATCAGTGTGAGACCGGAATGGCCAAAACCCATCTACACACATAGGGTAAATAGAATATGCCCACTTACATATTCTGTAAAATGTAACTGCAGGTACACCTCAAAGTACATAAAACAAAAATCACGCTTGTACAACAAACAGTACAAACTCAAAATGGCAACATCACCAAAATGTTGCAAAACTCTCCCCAAAAAAATGGGTACTGAAAACTACTAAAGTCCCGAAAAAAATTACAGGACTGAAACAGATTTTTGGTGCATCATCTGAATAAGTCGAGTCACTGGTCTCAGTAAACGTCCAGCTCTAGATCTATGGTCAGTTACTGCGTTAGCTGAAGTCACAGTGGGGACGATAGGCATGTCAGAGTCAGGGGTCACAGTAGTCTCTGGGTCAGGGTGTGGGACAGGGGTTTGTGCGAGGCTAGAGTCCACAGAACCACTCTCTGGCTCATTCAAAGGGACATTGTCCGGGACAGCATCCTCCACATTTGTCACACTGCCCGTATTTGATGGCAACTCCGACACCCATGCTCTGGTTCTAAACTCTGCCGATTCTGAGGATGCATCAGTGACTGTAGACCTACTGAGGTCCACTGAACTCGATACGGGGGACAATATTTGTTCCTCTTGGCTATTTAGTTCGGTTTCAGGTAAGGGCAAAAAGTTCACTGGCATTATCAGATTGCGATGTACGACTTTAATCTGTCCATTTGTCGGGTTTTGAATCTTAAATGTGTGGCTCTCATCATTTTTCTCCACCACCACATAGATTTTATTCTCCCAGCGATCAGCAAGCTTTCTTTTGCCACGTTCACCTTTGTTGGCCAATAACACACGATCATCCACCTCAACAGGAGCACCGCGCACTTTCTTATTGTACAGTTCAGTGTGGCGCTGAAGTTGTTTTGTTGCTGTCGACTGTGCTACTGCCATAGCCTCTCTCATGTTTTGACGCAAGGATTCAACATAGCGGTCATAGTCCACAACCTCCGGATCATTGAGCACAGAGCCAAACATAACGTCCACTGGAAGGCGCGGAACTCTCCCAAACATGAGCAGGAATGGGGCATAGCCTGTTGTCTCGTGTATAGTACAGTTGTATGCAAACGTCAGTGATTTTAGAGCTTGGGGCCAACGATGTTTTGCTCTTGGTGGAAGTGCTCGAATCATGTTGCCAATAGTACGGTTCATCCTTTCACACGAGCCGTTACCCATTGGGTGATAGGGAGTAGTGTGCGATTTTTGCACGCCTGCAACATGTAGTAATTCCGCTATCAGAGCACTCTCGAAATTGGCTCCCTGATCAGAATGCAAACGTTTTGGAAATCCATAGACACTGAAGTAGTTGTTCCACAGCTGATGGGCGACTGCTTTGGCTGACTGGTTAGGACACAAGAAGGCGTGCGCCATTTTAGTGAAATGGTCTGTTGCAACAAGCACATCAAGGGACCTATTAGCAGAATCTTCAGCTGTCCAGAAATCAATACTGACAAGTTCAAGAGGCTCAGAGGTTCTAATATTTTCTAAAGGCGCTCTGGCTTCAGGCTCAGGGGTTTTGCTTACTACACAGCGCCTGCAGTGTTTAACATAGTCCATAACATCCCGAGAGAGCCCTAGCCAGTGAAACCTCTGTCTTGTTAAGTACAAAGTCCTTTGCTGCCCCTGGTGGCCAGCCTCATCATGAACACCTTTTAGCACTTTGTGGCGTAATGAGAGGGGGACAACAAACAGGTATGTTTTTCTTTTATTGACTGGATCCTTTGTCACACGGTAGAGTACTCCATCTCTCATAGTTAGTTTCTCCCAGTCCCGCAATATTTTGTTTGCACCAGCAGATTCCTTTGCACGTTCCCTCCTTGATGGTCTCCTTCCTCTTTCCACATAGAAAATGACTTTGCTCAGATCTGTATCATTTCTCTGTTTGTCCTTTAATTCATTGTGGGAGAGAACCTCAGAGTCAATTTGTGGGGGCAACAGGACTGACTGCGTGAACTGGGGCAGGAGCAACGCGTGTGGGCACAAGTCTGAATCGCGGCTTTTAAGTTCATTAAGCACAGCAGCGACCTCTAGCGATGATAACGAGCCAGACCTAGCAACTGCCACACCTTGAACAACAGGTTGGCCACACTCGGATGTCATGTCAGGTGGGTTAGCAGACCACCGAAAAGCATCTTGAACGCCATTAGCACCGACAGCAGCAGCCTCAGCAAGTAACTCATTATACGGTACCCTTGTTAAACGGTGGGATGCACTGGACTGTACGAACGGCTCTCTGCTTAAGGCGTCAGCTACTACATTTCGGGGACCAGGGATGTATTTTATATCGAACTGGAAAGGCGCAAGTTTAGCAATCCACCGCTGCTCACACGCATCTAGACGAGCTTTGGACAAAATGTATGTCAATGGATTATTGTCCGTCCACACGGTAAACTTATGACCTCTCAGCCAGTGGTGGAATTTATCGCACACTGCCCACTCTAATCTGTGCGCAGGATACTTTGACTGGGCGTAAGTGAGGGATTTACTTGCGAATGCGATTGGCCTTGCTGTTGTGCCACCAGGAGGAACTTGCGACAAGACAGCACCTAAACCATCTGTGGAGGCGTCAACTGAGAGCAAAAAGTGGTCGTTAAAGTTTGGATGTGCCAGAACGACTTGGTCTAATAAGGCCTGTTTCAGTTTGTGAAAAGCCAGCTTACATTCATCAGTCCAGTCGTCAGTTTTTAACTTTTTACGAGTCTGGTGGCGTTTTCTACCAGCTCCACGTGGACCTTTGGACCCTGACGTGAGTCGGAACAGCGGCTTGGCTATGGCTGAACAATTCTCAATAAACTGCTGGTAATATACAACCATACCGAGAAAGGAGCGGACTTTACGCTGTGAGGGGACTGAAGTGCCATCCTCCATAAGGTCTGACTCTTTTAAGGAGGTTATGGCAGCAACTTTATCATGGTCAGACTGGATACCATTGGCACTAATGATATGACCAAGGAACTTAACTGAGCGTTGCAGGAAGTTGCATTTCTTTGGTGCGAGTTTGAGGTTGTGGGACTGGAGCCTATCAAACACCATTTGCAAACGTTCGAGGGCCAGATCTTCATTTGGGGCGAACACTAAAACATCATCCAGATAGCATAAAAGACTCATAAAGTTCTGGTCGCCAAAGATGCTCAACATCATCCTCATGAACGTTGCCGGACTATTGCAAAGGCCCTGCGGCATCCTATTGTACTCGTACAATCCGAATGGTGATGAAAAAGCTGTATATTTCTTGTCCTCCTCATGCACTTCCACATTGTAGTATCCTGAGGTCAAGTCCATAGTTGAGAAGAAGGCATTACCACCTAGAGCAGCTAGGGCGTCGGCGGGGTGAGGGAGCGGATGCGCATCCTTTACTGTGCGCGCATTGAGCCAGCGGAAATCATTGCATATTCTCAAGTCTCCTGATCTCTTTGAGACTAGCACGAGGGGTGACGCGAATTCACTGCTGGACTTTCTTATAATCTCACGCTCCTCCATTTCATCCAAGGCCTGTCTTAGTTTTTCATACTGCGTTGGTGGTATGCGCCTGCATGGGAGCCGAAAAGGCTTTTCATCTAGGACTCTGATACGGTGCAGATAACCAGTAGCCTTGCCACAGTCTAGTTTGTCTCTGGAGAAAATTGACTCGTACTCCACAATGAGCTCAGCAAGCTTAGCTTTGTACTCAGGGGAAACTTGACATGACTCAACATCAATGTCTGACAGACCCAGCTCACTTAACTTAGACTGGAGAGAACTAGAGTCAGGACACGCCGACTTAAATTGGGGACAGTCCGGTAAAGTGGAGGTATCTGAAACAAGACTGGGCACATTTGATCTAGCACTTTGAATCTGTACCTGTTGCTGAACAGACTGAGCACCAAACTTCTCCACTGATTCACACAAAGAGACGTCAGCTATCTTAGCATTACGTTTGAGAGTGACATATTTGTGGGACGGGTTTATTACTTTGAGAGGCAGCCAGCCATCAGCTCTTAAAAGTGCAACAGCTCTACCGACTATGACTGTTCTCGGACTGGATTTAGCACTTGTTGGTTCAACAATAACTTCACTACCAGCCAACTGTTTGTCCACGTACTGCAGCTTTGCCCACACTAGGTGCTCTGTCATAGGCTCCAGAGTAACAGCTTTCCTGAGTTTGAGAGTTCCGATCACATCCGAGACATCCTCAGTTTCCACTCCTGCCATTAAACTCAACAGTCTCCGTTCTGCATCACTCCCGCAGGTGAGCACTGAAGGGCATTGGCTCTGGAAATCCCTTTTTAGTCTACTGATCACGTACCGTAACAGGTTACTGCCAACAATCAGATCTTCGCTCTGGCCATTGACAACAAGAGTCGGGACAATTACACTGCAGCCATACATTTCCATTGTGAGATCACACACACCCACAGGTAGAGTTCTGGACCCGCCACATCCAATTAATACAGCGTCCGTTTCACCAAGGGTGGGGTCTATGACACCTTGCTGCAGCAACTGGGGGACTAGACTAGCACTTAGAGTACAGGCCATCGAACCGCTGTCTAGTAAAGCAGAGACTTTTACTTTCCCGCTCAGTGTTACATTCTCATAGAATAGCTGATCATGCTGCTGAAGTCTCTGAACATTTTGAACTACGGGTGTGCGTCCCATTTCTCTTTCTTTGCAAATACTTTGATAGATAAACTCCTCTTCATCACTCACATTAACATTAGGGGAATCATTTTTAGGCCTAACACTTGCCCCTCCCACATGCAGGCCAGCTAGTTTTCCTGCTGCTGCGCTGTGGACTTAACAACACTGGGCTTACTGACAGCATTTGGGCACTCCGCGCGCGTGTGGTCAGGTGCAAAACAGGTGAAGCACAGACGTTCGGACCTGCAGTGATACTGAGTAGTGTGGCCATTATCACTGCACACGGCACAGGGTGCTAGGGGCTTGACTTTGGAGGGCTGGCCGCGTGCATTGTACTTACTGACATATCTGGGCTGCTGTGATTGTTGAGCAAGTACACGTTCGAGCAGGGCAAGTACTCTGTCCAGGCGGTCAGG